>NC_083408.1:31904735-31914735 GCF_020745735.1 Hemiscyllium ocellatum | reverse complement strand
CAGATTTCTCCAGTTTCCTCATTTCCCCTCCCCCCACCTTGTCTCAGTCGGTTCCCTCAACTCAGTACCGCCCTCCTAACCTGCAATCTTCTTCCTGACCTCTCCGCCCCCACCCCACTCCGGCCTATCACCCTCACCTTGACCTCCATCCACCTATCACATCTCCATCGCCCCTCCCCCAAGTCTCTCCTCCCTACCTTTTATCTTAGCCTGCCTGGCACACTCTCCTCATTCCTGATGAAGGGCTTATGCCCGAAACGTCGAATTTCCAATTCCTTGGATGCTGCCTAACCTGCTGTGCTTTAACCAGCAACACATTTTCAGCTGTGATCTCCAGCATCTGCAGACCTCACTTTTTACCCTAATATTGAACAACTCAGTAGGGTCACCTGATGTGGTTAAGGGTGTTTTAAATACCACCCACCCCAGGCCTAGATGATGTTGTTCATATTGCTCTACTGAGGCCTGTTTGAAAGCAGCAACTTACTCTCAGCTACGGTATTAGGCCCACCACTTACTGCTGGGGGTGACCGCTCTGAATTTCTGCTGTGGGGAGGCCAGACGAGGGGATGGTGGGGTGGGGTGGGGTGGAGGGGAGGGGGCGGGGGTGTGAGGAGGGGGAGTAAGGGGTGAGGTGGGTGATGGGGTTAGCCTACCGGCTTTGCCGTGGCGAGGTAGGGGAAAGGCCTTGAGTCAGCTCGACACTTCAGGGCCTGAACTGACCCAAGCAGAGGTGGCTGTCCTCAGAGATGCCAGGTGGCTGGGAATGCATCAACAGTTGGCAGCAGGGTAGTGGACAAATGGCTGGCCAATGTTGGGGCAATTTTAGGCCCACCGTCTGCCAGTCCGTTCCCTGGTGGGTGGGTGGGGGAAGCAGTTGGAGGAGTGTTGGGGGGGGGTGTGGGTGGTGTAAACTCCAGCCACAGAGTGTGAATCCTCAGTGCCGGCCACTGATTCCCATTGGTGGCTAATGAATGAGCAGTGACGCCATGTTTTCCTTTCTGGTTTCCTGTTATCTGAGCTCCCTGTTTTTGTACGAGGCAACTTGACCTCACAATGGTGACGGCACGAACCAGATACAAGGGGAATTCAGCTCAGGCCTCACTGCCTGGCGGACGGACCCCCGGATTGGGGATTCACTGCCATCTGCTGGCAGCCTGGCTAAACTGCGACTTTGAATGGCATCTTTTCAGCAGCTGGGGCCTGAGCGGGGAACTTCCCCTCCAGCTCTCCGCACTCCCACACCCCCACCCCCATCGAAAATGGGATGGTTGACAGTGAGAGAAAAAAAAATCGTCTCTCAACGTACGTGGACTGATCCTTTCAAAGATACAAGAACATCAGAACTAGCAACAGGAGTGGGCCGTTCGGCCCCTCGGGCCTGCTCTGCTCTCAGTACGATCACACAACTCCAGTACGGCCTCAGCTCCATTTTCTTGCCCGCTCTCCACGACCCTTCAACCTAATGAAAATTTGTCCATCACCTCTTTAAACTTACTCAGCACCCCGACCTCCTCAGACATGTGACTCTTTGAGAGAAGTTACCCATCATCCTCATCTGTTTTAAATCTGCTACCTTTTAGCCCAAAACGATGACCCCTCGCTCTTAATCCTTTTGTCAATCCCTTTAGCATCTGATAAGATTAGATTACTTACAGTGTGGAAACAGGCCCTTCGGCCCAACAAGTCCACACCGACCCGCCGAAGCGCAACCCACCCATACCCTACATATACCCCTTACCTAACACTACGGGCAATTTAGCATGGCCAACTCACCTGACCCGCACATCTTTGGACTGTGGGAGGAAACCGGAGCACCCGGAGGAAACCCACGCAGACACGGGGAGAACGTGCAAACTCCACACAGTCAGTCGCCTGAGTCAGGAATTGAACCCAGGTCCCTGGCGCCGTGAGGCAGCAGTGCTAACCACTGTGCCGCCCTTGACTAAACCTTGACTAGACTCTAAACTCTGTGACTTGGAAGTGCCGGTGTTGGACTGCGGTGGAGAAAGAGCTCGAGTTTACCTCATAGGACCTCTCTCACCTCTGACGCCAATCCAGTGAGCCCTCTCTGAGTTGTCTCCCAAAGAGCTACATCCTTCCTTCAAAGCAGGGCACGGAAACAGTGCAGAGCCCTCCAGAAGCAGTTGCACTAATGCCTTCCATAGTTGTCACTGCGCTTCATAACACCTTCACTCTCTTGCTTCTGAAATAAGTGCCCAAATTTCATTTGCCCTCTTTATCACCTGCTATTCCTTTGCTCTTGACTCATTTCTATCCCCTTTAAAGATCTCAGCAGGTAAAGTCCTTATCTCAGAGTCAGAAGGCCTTTGGTTCAAGTCCCATTGCAGAAGAAACCACTGCTGGCTCTGCACTGAGGCACTGAGGGAGTGCTGTGCTGTCAGAATTGCTGCCTTCTGGTTGAGATGTTGGTCTGACCTCCTCATGGGCTGCACGCTGAGATGATGCAGCACTAGGTTAAATCAGAGCTGGGCCGTTAGCCCTTGTGTGCTGACTGATATTTAATTGCTCGACCAACAACAAAGTACAGATTACTATCACCTTACTGTTCATGGGAACTTGCTGTGCACTGATTGACAGCTTCACACCGCTCTTCAGAAACACGTCACTGGATGGCAGGTATTCTGGGACGTCCTGCAGAAATGCCAGCCTTTGTAGAACATCTCACCTGAAGGAAATGCCACCTGGGAGAGTGCAGCACTCCGTCCGGCATCAGCAGAGCTGAAGCTGGGCACAGCTGAGCAGGGACCTGAGGCCAAAGCATTACATCCTGCACTTATCAGGATTGAAACACAAGAAACCAAGTTGGACAGGAAGTGGTCAATTGTGCAAACAGCCCATATCTTACATCCTCCGCACGTGGTTTCATGTGCTTCTATCAGTCTAACACACACCTACGCACACGCTCTTAAAAACCATTCTGTACTTGTGCTTTTATGCACTTCTGTAAGTCTGACACACATACTCATACACACATGCATACACACTCATACACACACACTTATACACACACACACCCATACACACCCATACACATACACACACTCATACACACACATCCATACACACTCATATACACACACATACACACACATTTATACACACACACACCCATACACACACACACACTCATATACATACCCACATACACACACTCATACACACACACCCATACACACTCATAAACACACACACATACACACACACATGCACACACACCCATACACACTCATACACACACCCTCATACACACACCCATACACACACACACAAATACACACACATACACATGCACATACACACACCCATACACACACACTCATACACACACACATATACACCCATACACACACACCTATACACACACACCCATACACACTCATACACACACATACATACACACATACACACACATACACACATACACACAAACCCATACACACTCATAAACACACACACACATACACACATACATACACACTCATACACACATACCCATACACACTCATACACACACACATACACACATACACACACACATACACACACCCTCATACACACACACCCATACACACTCATACACACACATACACACACCCTCATATACACACACACATACACACACACATACACACACCCTCATACACACACACCCATACACACTCATCCACACTCATACACACACACACACACACATACACACACCCTCATACACACACACACATACACACATACACACACATACACACACACACCCTCATACACACACCCATACACACGCATACACACACACATACACACACCCTCATACACACTCCCATACACACTCATATACACACATACACACACATCCATACACATACACTCATACACACACGCCCATACACAGTCATACACACACACATACACACATATACACACACCTATACACATTCATACACACACACTCATACATACACACACATACACACACACACATACACACATGTGCACACACACACACACATACACAAACCCTTACAAACACACACGCAAGCGCGTGCACATACATACACACAAATACACATAAACGCACACTCCAAAAATCACTGTGTACCTATGCTTCGATGTGTTTCTATCATGCTAAGACACACTTACACATACATGTGCGGGCGCGCGCGTGCACGCGCACACACATATCCATACGCACATACACACACAAGCATGCACCCATACACACACACACACACACACACACACACACACACACAGACTCCAACTAACACCGCCCTCCCAGTACTATTTGTATCCAGTGAGAAATAACATTTCTGTGACATTATTGTCCCACGGTCCTGAAGCCGTTATACAATACCTTCCCTAAACACTTTTCTCCTTTAGTGAGTTTTGAGAAGATTTGTGGCTTAGGTTGAGAGTCTGGATGCAGGTTTGCTCACTGAGCTGGAAGGTTCATTTTCAGATGTTTCGTCACCATACTGGGTAACATCTTCAGTGAGCCTCTGGCGAAACTTCATTCGGAGACTCTCACTGATGATGTTACCCAGCATGGTGACGAAACATCTGAAAGTGAACCTTCCAGCTCAGCGAGCAGACCTACATCCAGTTTCTATCCTTGTCATATAAATCGATTAACATTCGTGCACATTCTCAAATAATCTGTCTAGATTAATGCCTCATACAACTTTTAGTGCATGTTATTTTTGTTACATCTTGAACTCCTTCCCCTCCCCCCATGTTGGGAAATGGGTTGGGGGATATAGAGGCACTGAAGGTAAAGTTGGTGAACTTTCTCTCTCTCTCTCTCTGCTGGTTTCCAGTAATCATTGATAAAGAGAATCTGGCAGCCTGACCACCTGTCCTGAACAGAAATTATTTGGTGGTGGGCCTTGCATCCATGTAGTTGCAGAGATGTTTTGGGAATTTGAGTTGGTTCTACTTCTCTGCCATTAGTATCTGAGCTGGATGATGGGGTTATTGTTTGGAGTAGACTGATGTTCTATTTTCATAGCTAGGTATTCCCCATATGAAGAAACATGTTCCACTGTAGTGTTGACCTGCTCTTCGATGTCCTGTTCCAAGGTGTTAATTTACATGTTGGGTTGAAAGTTATTTGGTTTTGACACTTGCTATAGCCTTTACGCTGTAGCATGTCTCTGAGAAATGGTCTCTCTTGCTACGATGAATAAACCGGACAGTTTTGCCAGCACTGCTGTGGAGTTGTGGAACACACTCGTGACTGAATATGATAGCTTCTGGTTGCTCAGGGTTTGGGATGGGGTTGTCATAAAGGGTGTCCTTTTCAGGTGAGGGGTCTGATTCCATGAATGCTCTGTTTACGCTTTAGTAGTCATCGGTACTGCATTAAATGGAACTTTCACTGGAGATTGTCTAGATTCATATCCACTGCAATTGGACTCTTAGTTCGAGAGTTAGATCCTCTTTTGATTGATGGAGTTCAGTGGCTGATTCATTCAAGAAAGTAACAACGGTTCTGTTGTCAAAGAATTCTTGTTGTAAGTTTCTATAATTGCATGGCTCAGACAGCACACACAGCATTGATGAAGCTATCTGCAGACACATCTGGCGATTGATATCTGCTATTGAAGCATAATCTCACCAGTGTCTTGTTTGTTCTTGACCTGAAATATTGATCAAAAGTTATCATGAGAGTTTTTTTAAAAATGTATTTTCTTTCTTATTGATCTGTTATCTATGCAACACATGATTTGACAACATTCTCGGGTATTAGAGTCATCAGTCACACAGTACAGAAACAGACCCTTTGGTCCAACCAGTCCCATGCCGACCATAATCCCAAACTAAAATGGTGCCACCTGACTGCTCCTGGTCCATATCCCACCAAATCCTTCCTATTCATGAATTTATCTAAACATCTCTTAAACCTTGTAACTGTACCTGCATCCACCACTTCCTCTGGATGAACCACTCCCCGTGTAAACATGTTACCCCTCATGTCTTTTTTAAATCTTTCCCCTCCCACCTTAAAAATATGCCCTCCCGGTCTTGAAGTCCCCCACCCTTAGGGAAAAGGTTCCTGCCGTTCACCTTATCCGCGCCTCCCATGATTTTATAAGCCTCTATAAGGCCACTCCTCAACCTCCTACGCTCCAGTGAAAAATGTCCCAGGTTATCCAGCTTGGTTTTGTAACTCAAACCCTCCATTCCTAGCAACGTTCCGGTAAATCTTTTCGGAACCCTCTCCAGCTGAATAATATCTTTCCTATAACTGGGTGACCAGAACTGGACTCAGTACTCTAGAAGAGGCCTCAGTAATATCCCGTCCAACTCAGCATGACGTCCCAACTCCTGTACTCAAAGGTCTGAGCAACGAAGGCAGGCATACTGAACACCTTCGTAACCACTCTATCTACATGTGATGTAAACTGAACCCCTATGTACCTGGACCCCTAGGTCTCTCTGTTCTACAACCCTACCCAGGGCCCTACCATGAAGTATATAAGCCCTGCCCTTGTTTGCTGAGAATTGAATAAACCTGTTCCTCATTTGATTTGGTGTCCAATTTGCTCGAAATTGTTTAAAGTCTCAGGGATTGTGCTTTTCACATTTGTCTGATATAATAGCTTGAATTTTTCAGGATGAATGTTCAATGCCAATGAATTTTGTTGTGTTGGCTGTTGGTTGAAATTATTAATTATTTTCTGGAATTGGATGATCACGACTCGAATTTTAATCTCTTTTTACTACACTTCCTTTCCTATCGTGCTGTATTCCTTGTTGATGAAGGTTGTAGTTGAATGCTTGTTGTAAAGATTGGTACAATACCTAAACTGAAAGCTGCTAAAGCTCTGACTGTTCCAAATACTATTTTCAATGTAAGATTCAATTTTTTTTTAATGTTGCCATGGTGATGAACACAGATATTCCCTTCACAAGATGGCGGAGGGATGTCTAGACAATCTATGGGTAGAATTATGGCTTCAAAGATGGCTGTTATTGGCATCTGAGGCATTTGTTGTGTCGAATTTGAGACCATGTGATCAGATCTATGTCCTTTCTCTTTGTCTCAGATGCTCATTTTTAACAATTAAAATTGATCAAACTTCTCAGTCACTGGACTGCAGTGTAACAGGTCAATGGTCACACCCCAGGCACCTATGACCATTCATCAACCAATAGTTGTCTGGTCAGCATGGACGAATTGGGCTGAAGGGTCTGTTTCCATGCTACACAACTCTACGACAGAGATTCTGGCATCCGGGCTCCCTATCTGGTTGAGACCTGCCTCTTTCTCATGGCGGGGATAGTTAGTTCTCTCTCTCTCTCTCTCTCTCTCTCTCTGTGTTGCTGATGGTCTCTCTGGTGAGTGAGTGTAGATGAGGGAACCGTGCTGATGCTCCAGATGTTGCACATGTTTCCCATGGAGGGGACAGCGGCTCGTGTGGACTCCATATATCATTCCTTGCATTGTGGAAGATAATGTGAGCCAGTCTCAGGACCGTACCCTGTTGCACAGTGGACTGCCATCTGTGGAGAAAGTGTATTGACTGAGCTCTGGTGAGCAATGCAGCAATGAAAGGTAATGTACTCTCACACATGACCATCCATCAACCACGGTGGCACTGTGGCTCAGTGGTTAGCACTGTAGCTCCACAGCGCCAGGGACCTGGGTTCGATTCCAGCCTCAGGCAACTGACTGTGTGGAGTTTGCACACTCTCCCCGTGTCTGCGTGGGTTTCCTCCGGGTGCTCCGGTTTCCTCCCACAATCCAAAGATGAGCAGGTCAGGTGAATTTGCTATAGTGTGTTAGTCACAGGTAAATATAAGGTAGGGGAATGGGGTCTGGGTGGATTGCCCTTCGGAGGGTCAGTGTGGACTTGTTGGGCCGAAGGGCCTGTTTCCATACTGCAGAGATTCTAATCTAATCACATGATATCTGCTCCTGCTGGCTGGCCAAAAGGCTAATGGGTGAATCAGAATGCCCATCCACATCTCTGCGCTGCCAGAACTGCATCTCCTTGTTTGTCAATCCTCCCATGGGCTTGTCCCACTCCCCTCTCTGCAATCCAGCCCCATCGCTGTCCAAGATATCTACCTACCTCCAGTTCCGGCCACCTTGTTTTTGACCACACCACCACTGGCAGCCATCCCTTCAGCTACCTTGGCACTAGGATCTGACATTCTGTCCCGACAGCTCGCTGCCTTTCTCTGCTGGTTTAAAACGTTCCCTAAAACCTACCCTTTTTAACAAGATTTTGGTCATTGTCCCCAACATCCACTCTCACATTTAATGTCAACATTTGATTGTTAACTCTACTGTGACTTCCCTTGGGTTGTTGAACTATATTAAAGGCGGCACATAAGCACACGTTTTTGTTGTTGTTGTTGTTCGATATTTCATGGCTTTATCAGGGTAACCACGTGGTAGGGATGCTTTGCATGCTGGGAGCTAAACAACGTCCCCGCTTTAGATGGGCACCAGTACATCATGAGAGGAAAGGATCTCCCAATTCCAACACTCTCTCACACACACACACCCACACACACACCCACACTCACACACATACACACACATACACATACACACCCACCCACACGCACTCTCACACACACTCACACATTCTCACACACACTCACACACACACCCACACACTCATACACACATACACATACACACACAACCACACACATTCTCACACACACTCACACACACACATACACACACACACACACACACACATACATACACATACGCACACACTCATACACACACACATACACATACATACTCATTCACACACATACACTCATACACATACACATACACACTCACACACAGGCACACGCACATACACTCATACACATACACACACACACACTCTCACTCACACACATACAAACACACACTCACTCACACACACTCATACACATACACACGCACTTACACTCATACACATACACACACACATTCATACACATACACACATACACACTCACTCACACACACACTCAAGCACATACACACACACACAGTCACTCATACACACTCATACACATACACACACACATTCATACACATACACACACATACACACTCACTCACACACACACTCAAACACATACACACACACACATACACACACACATACACAGTCACTCACACACACTCATACACATACACACACATACACATACACACATACACACGTACACATACACATACACGCACACACTCTCATCCACACACATACACATACACACTCATACACATACACTCATACACATACACACACACATACACTCGTACACATACACACACACTCTCACGCACACACTCATACACACACATATACACACTCACTCACACACACTCATACACATACACACACTCACACACACACTCATACACATACACACACACACATACACTCATACACATACACACACTCTCACACACACACATACACACACTCTCACACACACACATACTCTCACACACACATACACATGCACACACACACTCTCACACATACACGTACACATACACACTCTCACACACACACATTCATACACACAACTCATACACATACACACACGCACACACTCTCTCACACATACACACATACTCTCTCACACACACATACACATACACACACACTCATACACATACACACACACATACACACTCACTCACACACACTCATGCACATACACACACACGCTCAAACATACACATACACACACTCACACGTACACACACACTCACACACACACATACACATACGCACACACGCACATACACACTCACACACACTCATACACATACATACACACGTTCAAACATACACAGGCACACACTCACACACACTCACACATACACACACACTCACACACAAACTCACACACTCTCACACTCACACACACTCACAACCACACATACTCACACACACTCACACTCGTTCACACTCACACGCACACACTCACACCCACCCACACATACACA
>NC_083408.1:31894735-31899735 GCF_020745735.1 Hemiscyllium ocellatum | reverse complement strand
ACACACACACTCATACACACACATACACAGACACATACATACTCACTCACATACACACACTCATACACATACACACGCACTCTCACGCACACACATATACACACTCACTCACACACACTCATACACATACACACACACACACATACTCACACACTCTCACTCACACACATACACACTCACTCTCTCACACACACTCATACACACACATACACACACTCACACACATACACATACACATACACAGTCACTCACACACATTCATATACATACACACTCACACACACACACACTCATCCACACACGCACTCATACACATACACACACTCATACACATACACATGCTCATACACACTCACTCACACACACACACTCATACACATACACACACACATACACAGACACATACACACTCACTCACATACACACACTCATACACATACAGACACACATACACTCATACACATACACACACACACTTATACACACACACACTCACACTCATCCACATACACACACACATACACTCATACACATACACACACACACATACTCACATGCTCTCACGCACACACTCATGCACACACATATACACACTCACTCACACACACTCATATACATACACACACACTCACTCACACTCATCCACATACACATACGCATACACTCATACACATATACACACTCTCTCTCACATACACACACACACTCATACACATACACACACACATACACACGCACTCTTACACACACATAAACATACACAGACACACACTCATACACATACACACTCACTCACACACACACACATACACATACACACACATACACAGACACATACACACTCACTCACATACTCACACTCATACACATACACACACACTCATACACATACACACATGCACACATACACTCATACATATACACTCACACTCTCTCACACATACACACACTCATACACACATACACACTCACACACACATACACATGCACACACATACACATACACATCCACACACTCTCACACACACACACACTCATATACGCACATACATACTCTCACACACACATACACACTCTTACACATACACACACATATACACTCACTCACACACACATACACATACACAGACGCACACATATACACAGTCACTCACACACATTCATATACATACACACTCACACACACACACACTCAATCATACACATACACACACTCATACACATACACATGCTCATACACACTCACTCACACACAAACATACACAGACACATAAGCACACCCACACACACTCTCACACACACTCACACACACATACACATACACACACACCCACACACACACTCACACACACCCACTCATACACACATACACATACACACACACCCCCACACACTCTCACACACACTCACACACACACACACCCACACACTCATACACACACACATACACACACACACATACATACACATACGTACACACTCATACACACACACATACACATACATACTCACTCACATACACTCATACACATACACATACACACTCACTCACACACAGGCACACGCACATACACTCATACACATACACACACACACTCTCACTCACACACACACACATACAAACACACACTCACTCACACACACTCATACACATACACACTCACTCACACACACACACACACTCATACACACACATACACAGACACATACATACTCACTCACATACACACACTCATACACATACACACACTTACACTCATACACATACACACGCACTCTCACGCACACGCACACACATATACACATTCACTCACACACACTCATACACATACACAAACACACTCTCACTCACACACACACTCATACACACGCACATACACATACACACTCACTCACACACACACACACATACACAGACACATACATACTCACTCACATACACACACTCATACACATACACACACTTACACTCATACACATACACACGCACTCTCACGCACACGCACACACATATACACATTCACTCACACACACTCATACACATACAGACACACACACACTCTCACTCACACACACACATACACACTCACTCTCTCACACACACACACTCATACACACACACATACACACTCACTCACATACACACACTCATACACATACCTTCACGCACACGCACACACATATACACACTCACTCACACACACTCACACACACACATACACATACACAGACACAAACTCACACACACACACACTCATACACATACACACACATTCTCATACACACACATACACATACACACTCACACACACACTCATGCACACACACACTCATACACATACGCACACACATATACATACACACTCACACACACACACACACTCATACACATGCGCACACATACACATACACACACACACTCATACACATATACAAACTCTCTCACACACACACTCATATACACATATACACACACACATACACATGCACACACACTCTCACACACACACATACACATACACACACACACATTTATACACACACACTCATACACATACACACACACACTCATGCACACACACACTCACACACACATACACATACACACTCGTACACTCTCACACACATTCTCTCTCTCACACACACACTCATACACAGACACACACTCTCTCACACACACACACTCATATACGCACATACATACTCACACTCACACTCACACATACACACACATGCACACACACACTCTCACACACACATACACATACACACACACACTTATACACACACACTCATACACATACACACACACTCACACACACATACACACACACACACTCATACACATGCACACTCACTCACATACACACACTCATACATACTCACACACACATACACACTCACTCACACACACTCATACACATACACACACATGCTCAAACATACACATACACACACTCACAACCACACAGACACTCACACACACTCACTCACACTCACATACACACACACTCACACACACACAGTCTCAAAAACAACCACACTCATACTCACACACACACACACTTACTAACACACTCACACTCACACACACACTCACACACAAACTCGCACTCACCCACTCACACTCGCACATACACACATACACACACATACACATACACACACACTCATACACATACACACACACTCTCTCACAGATACACACACTCATACACACTCACACACACATACACATGCACACACATACACATACACACACATACACATACACACACACACTCATACACATCCACACACTCTCTCTCACACACACACTCATATACACACATACATACTTGCACGCACACATACCCATATATACATACTCATACACATACACACACATATACACTCACTCACACACATACACATACACAGTCACTCACACACATTCATATACATACACACTCACACACACACACACTCATCCACACACGCACTCATACACATACACACACTCATACACATACACATGCTCATACACACTCACTCACACACACACACTCATACACATACACACACACATACACAGACACATACACACTCACTCACATACACACACTCATACACATACAGACACACATACACTCATACACATACACACACACTTATACACACACACACTCACACTCATCCACATACACACACACATACACTCATACACATACACACACACATACTCACATGCTCTCACGCACACGCACACACTCATGCACACACATATACACACTCACTCACACACACTCATATACATACACACACACTCACTCACACTCATCCACATACACATACGCATACACTCATACACATATACACACTCTCTCTCACATACACACACACACTCATACACATACACACACACATACACACGCACTCTTACACACACATAAACATACACAGACACACACTCATTCACATACACACTCACTCACACACACACAGACACATACACACTCACTCACATACTCACACTCATACACATACACACACACTCATACACATACACACACGCACACATACACTCATACATATACACTCACACTCTCTCACACATACACACACTCATACACACATACACACTCACACACACATACACATGCACACACATACACATACACATCCACACACTCTCACACACACACACACACACTCATATACGCACATACATACTCTCACACACACATACACATATATACACACTCTTACACATACACACACATATACACTCACTCACACACACATACACATACACAGACGCACACACATACACAGTCACTCACACACATTCATATACATACACACTCACACACACACACTCATCCACACATGCACTCATACACATACACACACTCATACACATACACATGCTCATACACACTCACTCACACACAAACATACACAGACACATAAGCACACCCACACAGAATCTCACACACACTCACACACACACCCACACACACACATACACATACACACACACCCACACACACACTCACACACACACACTCATACACACATACACATACACACACACCTACACACACTCTCACACACACTCACACACACACACACACCCACACACTCATACACACACACATACACACACACACACACATACATACACATACGTACACACTCATACACACACACATACACATACACATACATACTCACTCACATACACTCATACACATACACATACACACTCACTCACACACAGGCACACGCACATACACTCATACACATACACACACACACTCTCACTCACACACACACACATACAAACACACACTCACTCACACACACTCATACACATACACACGCACATACACTCATACACATACACACACTTACACTCATACACATACACACACATGCACACTCACTCATACACACACTCAAACACATACACACACACATACACAGTCACTCATACACATACACATACACACACACAT
>NC_083408.1:31882235-31892235 GCF_020745735.1 Hemiscyllium ocellatum | reverse complement strand
CATACACACACGCTCAAACATACACATACACACACACACAAACTCACAACACACACACATTCACACACGCTCACACTCACTCACATACACACACACATTCACACACGCTCACAATCACTCACATATACACACACACTCACACACACAAACAAACTCGCACACACACACCCACACTCGCACACACACACGTACACACACTCTCACATGCACACACTCACACATACACATACACACTCTCACACACACATATACTCACACATACACACTCACTCACACACACACACACACAAACTCACACACTCACACACACGTACACTCACACACACAGTCTCACAAACACACACACTCATACTCTCCCACACATGCTCACTAACACACTCACATTCACTCACACACACTCACACACACTCACACGCAAACTCGCACACACACTCGCACACACATACGTACACACAATCTCACATGCACACACTCACACATACACATACACACACTCACACACACATATACTCACACACATTCACACATACACACTCACTCGCACACACTCACACACACAAACTCACACACTCTCACACACACACTCACACATACACATATACACTCACACACACAGTCTCACAAACACTCATACACACACACGCTCACTAACACACTCACACACACTCACACACACTCACATCCACTCACACACTCACACACACACTCACACAAACACGCACACACACACTCACACTCACAGACACACACTCACACACATACACTCACACACACATACAGTCACACACACTCACTCACACACACATACACATACACACACTCATACACACACACACTCATACACATACACACACGCACACACACTCACATTCACACACACACACTCACACACACGCACGCACACACGCTCAGTCACACACACAGTCTCACAAACACACACACTCATACTCACACACGCGCACGCTAACACACTCATACACACACACATTCACACACACACGCACTCACACACACACTCAAACACAAACTCGCACACACACACTCACACTCGCACACACACACATACACACTCGCACTCACACTCACACAAATACACACACTCTCACATGCACACACTCACACATACACACACTCACATACACACATACACTCACACACACTCACTTGCACACACACACACGTATACACTCACACTCAGTCTTACAAATACGCACACTCACACACACTCAGACTCACACACACACTCACTAACACACTCACACACACTCACACACACACACATTCACTCACACACACACACAAACTCACACACTCACACAAACACGCACGCACACACTCACACTCGCAGACACACACTCACACACATATACACACGCACTCACACACATGCACTCACACATACACACTCACTCACACACAAACTCACACACTCTCACACACACTCACACACACATATACACTCACACACACTCACACTCACTCACACACACACACATACACTCACGCACACAGACACGTACACTCACACGCACTCACATTCATGCATACTCACACTCACACACACACAAACACACACAATCACACACACGTCACACACTTGCACACACATGCTCACACTCACACTCACACATTCACACACATACACACACTCACACACACCCATACACACATACTCACACATGCACACACACTCACATTCATGCACACACATACACACATATACACTCACACACACTCACACTCACTCAAACACATTCACAGGTACACTCACACATACAGACACACATTCTCACACTCACACACACCCACACACTCTCACAGACAGTCTCACAAACACACACACTCACACACTCTCACACTCACATGCTCACTCACGCACACACACACTCACACATGCACACTCACATTCACTCACGCAGACACTCACACATACATACACTCATACACATATACACTCATACACATACACACACACATACACATCCACATACACACTCACTCACACACACACACTCATACACACACACATACACAGTCACTCAAACATACTCATACACATACATACACACACATACACACACACACATACACACATACACAAACACACTCTCACTCACACACACACTCATACACAAGCACGTACACATACACACACACTCACACACACACTCATACAAACACACATACACAGACACATACATACTCACTCACATACACACACTCATACACATACACACACTTACACTCATACACATACACACACACTCCCGCGCACACGCACACACATATACACACTCACTCACACACACTCATATACATACACACACACACTTATACACACACACACTCACACTCATCCACATACACACACACATACACTCATACACATACACACACATACACATACTCACATGCTCTCACGCACACGCACACACATATACACACTCACTCACACACACTCATATACATACACACACACTCATCCACATACACATATGCATACACATACACACACTCTCTCTCACATACACACACACACATACACACTCACACTCTTACACACACATAAACATACATAGACACACACTCATACACACACACACACTCATACACATACACACACTCATACACACACACATACACACTCACTCACACACACACTCATACACATACACACACATACACTCACATGTACACACACACACTATACACACTCACAAAAACAGACACACTCATACATACACACTCACACACACTGACATACACACTCACACACACTATCACACACACTCACACATACACCCACACCCTCTCACACACAGTCTCACAAACACACACACTCACACACTCTCAGACTCACACACACACGCTCACTCACATACACACTCACACACACACACTCACACACGCACACTCACATTCACTCAGACAGACACTCACACACACATACACTCATACACATACACACACACACATATACACTCACACACACTCACACTCACTCACACACACACATACACTCACGCACACAGACACGTACACTCACACACACTCACATTCATGCATACTCACACTCACACACACACAAACACACACAATCACACACACGTCACACACTTGCACACACATGCTCACACTCACACTCACACATTCACACACATACACACACTCACACACACCCATACACACATACTCACACATGCACACACACTCACATTCATGCACACACACACACACATATACACTCACACACACTCACACTCACTCAAACACATTCACAGGTACACTCACACATACAGACACACACTCTCACACACACACACTCACACACACACACACACACTCTCACAGACAGTCTCACAAACACACACACTCACACACTCTCACACTCACATGCTCACTCACGCACACACACACTCACACATGCACACTCACATTCACTCACACAGACACTCACACATACATACACTCATACACATAAACACTCATACACATACACACACACATACACATCCACATACACACTCACTCACACACACACACTCATACACACACACATACACAGTCACTCAAACACACTCATACACATACATACACACACATACACACACACACATACACACATACACAAACACACTCTCACTCACACACACACTCATACACAAGCACATACACATACACACACACTCACACACACACACTCATACAAACACACATACACAGACACATACATACTCACTCACATACACACACTCATACACATACACACACTTACACTCATACACATACACACACACTCCCGCGCACACGCACACACATATACACACTCACTCACACACACTCATATACATACACACACACACTTATACACACACACACTCACACTCATCCACATACACACACACATACACTCATACACATACACACACATACACATACTCACATGCTCTCACGCACACGCACACACATATACACACTCACTCACACACACTCATATACATACACACACACTCATCCACATACACATATGCATACACATACACACACTCTCTCTCACATACACACACACATACACACACACATATACACTCACACTCTTACACACACATAAACATACATAGACACACACTCATACACACACACACACTCATACACATACACACACTCATACACAGACACATACACACTCACTCACATACTCACACTCATACACATACACACACACACACTCATACACATACACACACACACTTACACACACACACTCACACTCATCCACATACACATACGCATACACTCATACACATACACACACTCTCTCTCACATACACACACAGTCAAAGACACACATACACACACACACTCTTACACACACACACTCATACACACACACACACACTCATACACACACACATACACACTCACTCACACACACACACTCATACACATACACACACATACACAGACACATTCACACTCATTCACATACACACACGCATACACACACATACACACTCACTCACATACACACACTCATACACATACAGACACACATACACTCATACACATACACACACACTCATACACATACACGCACACACTTATACACACACACACTCATACACATACACACACACTCACACACATACACGCACACTCGTACGCTCTCACACACACTCTCTCACACACACACTCATACACATACACATACGCACTCTCACACACACATAGACATGCACACACACTCTCACACACACATACACATACAAACACACACACACACTCATACACATACACACACACACATACACACTCACTCTCACACACTCATACACATCCACACACATGCTCAAACATACACATACACGCACTCACACACACTCACACTCACACACACAAACTCACACAATCTCATACTCACACTCACAACCACACAAACACTCACATATACTCACACTCACTCACACTCACACACTCTCACACACACACATTCACACACACTCACATTCACCCGCACACACGCGCACTCTCACACACACTCAGTCACATACAGTCTCAAAACACACACATTCATACTCACACACACATGCTCACTAACACACTCACACACAAACTCGCACTCACACTCGCACACACACACATATGCTTACATACATGCATACATACACTCATACACATACACACACTCTCTCTCACACATACACACACACTCACACACACACATACACACTCACACACATACACATGCACACACACTCTCACACATACATACACATATATACACATTCATACACATACACACACATATACACTCACTCGCACACACATACACATACACAGACACACACACATACACACACACATACACAGTCACTCACATACACTCATACACATACACACTCGCACACATACACACATACACACACACTCACACACACTCACACTCACACACACACACTCATACACACACACATACGCTTACATACATGCATACATACACTCATACACATACACACACACTCTCTCACACATACACACACACTCATACACATACACATACGCACTCACACACACACACATACACATGCACACACACTCTCACATATACATACACATATATACACACTCATACACACACACACTCATACACACACACACTCACACACATTCACACACACATACACATACACACACACACTCATACACACACATACGCTTACATACACGCATACATACACTCATACACATACACACACACTCTCTCACACATACACACACACTCATACACATACACATACGCACTCACACACACACACATACACATGCACACACACTCTCACACATACATACACATATATACACACTCATACACATACACACACATATACACTCACTCACACACACTTACACAGACACACACTCATACACACACATACACAGTCACTCACATACACTCATACACATACACACTCCCACTCACACACACACACTCATCCACACACACACTCTTACACATACACACACTCATACACATACACATACTCATACATACTCACTCACAAACACACTCATACACACACACATACACTCATACACATACACACACACACATACACATACTCACATACTCTCACACACACATACACATACACACACATACACAGACACATACACACTTACACAGACACACACTCACACTCATCCACATACACATACGCATACACTCATACACATACACACACTCTCTCTCACATACACACACACACTTACACAGACATACACTCACACTCATCCACATACACACACACACACTCATACACATACACACACACACTCATACACATACACACACACTTATACACACACACACTCATACACATACACACACACACTCTCACACACACAAAGACATGCACACACACACACTCTCTCACACACACACTCATACACACACATACGCACTCTCACACACACATAGACATGCACACACACTCTCACACACACATACACATACAAACACACACACACACTCATACACATACACACACACATACACACTCACTCACACACACTCATATACATACACACACATGCTCAAACATACACATACACGCACTAACACACTCACACTCACACACAAACTCACACAATCTCATACTCACACACACTCACAACTACACAAACACTCACACACACTCACTCACACACTCAAACACTCTCACACACACTCACACACATTCACACACACTCTCTCACACACACACTCACACACACGCACTCTCACACACACACAGTCACATACAGTCTCAAAAACACACACATTCATACTCACACACACACATTCACTAACACACTCACACACAATCACACACAAACTCGCACTCACACACTCACACTCGCATACACACACACATACACACACACTCACACATACACATGCACATACACACACACACTCATATACATACACACACACATACACATACACACACACACTCATACACACACACATACGCTTACATACACGCATACATACACTCATACACATACACACACACTCTCTCACACATACACACACACTCATACACATACACATACGCACTCACACACACACACATACACATGCACACACACTCTCACATATACATACGCATATATACACACTCATACACATACACACACATATACACTCACTCACACACACATACACATACACAGACACACACACATACACACACACACAAAGTCACTCACATACACTTATACACATACACACTCGCACACATACACACATACACACATACACACACACTCACACTCACACACACACATGCACATACACAGACACACACTCATACACACACACACTCATACACATACACACACACACTCATACACATACTCACATACTCTCACGCACACGCACACACTCATGCACACACATATACACACTCACTCACACATACTCATATACATACACACACACTCACTCACACACATCCACATACACATACACTCATACACATATACACACTCTCTCTCACACACACACACTCATACACACACACACTTACACACACATACACATACAAATACACACACTCATACACATACACACACACACTCATACACATACACGCACTCATACACACACATACACACTCACTCACACACACACACACTCATACACATACACACACATACACAGACACATTCACACTCATTCACATACACACACTCATACACATACACACACACTCTCACACACACATACACACCCACACACACACACACTCATACACATACACACACTCATACACACACATACACACTCACTCACACACACACTCATACACATACACATATATACACACTCATACACATACACACACTCATACACATACAGACACACATACACTCATACACATACACACACACACACACTCATACACATACACACACACACACTCTCACACACACATAGACATGCACACACACACTCTCTCACACACACACACACACATACACACACTTACGCACTCTCACACACATAGACATGCACGCACATTCTCTCACACACATACACATACCAACACACACACACTCATACACACACACACACACTTACACACACATACACATACAAATACACACACTCATACACATACAAACACACATATATACACATACACACTCACACACACACACACTCATACACACACATTCATACACATACACGCACTCATAAAACACACATACACACTCACTCTCACACACACACACTCATACACATACACAGACACATTCACACTCATTCACATACACACACACATACACATACAGACACAAATACACTCATACACACACACTCTCACACACATGCACATACACACCCACACACACACACTTATACACATACACACAATCATACACACACATACACACTCACACACACACTCATACACATACACAGACACATACACACTCACTCACATACACACACTCATACACATACAGACACACATACACTCATACACATACACACACACACTCATACACATACACACACACTTATACACACACACACATTCATACACACACATACGCACTCTCACACACACATAGACATGCACACACATTCTCACACACACATACACATACAAACACACACACACACTCATACGCATACATACACTCATACACATACACACACATATACACTCACTCACACACACATACACATACACAGACACGCACACATACACACACATACACAGTCACTCACATACACTCATACACATACACACTCGCACACATACACACATACACACACACTCACACACACTCACACTCACACACACACATGCACATACACAGACACACACTCATACACACACACTCATACACATACACACACACATACACATACACACACACACACTCATACACACACACACTCATACACACACACACTCATACACATACACACACACTCATACACATACTCACATACTCTCATGCACACGCACACACTCATGCACACACATACACACACTCACTCACACTCATCCACATACACATACGCATACACTCATACACATATACACACTCTCTCTCACACACACACACTCATACACACACACACACATACACACACATACACATACAAATACACACACTCATACACATACACACACACATATACACATACACACTCACACACACACACTCATACACATACACACACACATACATACACACTCACTCACACACACACACTCATACACATACACACACATACACAGACACTTTCACACTCATTCACATACACACACTCGTACACATACAGACACAAATACACTCGTACACATACACACACACACTCACACACACACCCACACACACACACACTCATACACATACACATATATACACACTCATACACATACACACACTCAGACACATACAGCCACACATACACTCATACACATACACACACACACACTCATACACATACACACACACACACTTATACACACACACTCATACACACACACACACTCTCACACACACATAGACATGCACACACATTCTCACACACACATACACATACAAACACACACACACACACTCATACACACACACACACACTTACACACACATACACATACAAATACACACGCTCATACACATACACACACACATATACACATACACACTCACACACACACACTCAAACACACACACTCATACACATACACAGACACATTCACACTCATTCACATACACACACTCATACACATACAGACACAAATACGCTCATACACACACACACTCTCACACACATACACATACACACCCACACACACACACTCATACACATACACACACTCATACACACACATACACACTCACTCACACACACACTCATACACATACACAGACACATACACACTCACTCACATACACACACTCATACACATACAGACACACATACACT
>NC_083408.1:31774735-31872235 GCF_020745735.1 Hemiscyllium ocellatum | reverse complement strand
CGCACATATACTCTCTCTCACACACATACATGCACACTCACACACACACAGATGCTCACACACGCACACACATTCACACTCACACATACACACTCACAGATGCTCACACACACACACACACACATTCACACACACACACACACAGATTCACACACTCACACACTCACAAAGACACACATTTCTACACTCACACATACATACCCTTTCTCTCTCACACACAGTTACACCTACACACCCACAGACACAGACAAGTATATATATATATATATAATATATATATGTATATACACACACACGCGCAAACACGCTGACACATATACAGACATGCACACACACACTCTCTCCCACACACACACATATACTCTCTCGCACACACACAAGCACACACTCTCACACACACACTTCCGCACAGACATACAAAACACACTTGCGCATTCATACTCACACACTCTCTCTCACACACGCACATACACAGACACACAAACCTACACGCACACACCCCCCCCAGACACAGACAAGCACACACACACTCACACACATTGACACACACAATGACACACACACAGACAGGGACACACACACTCACACACACAAACACTCATATGCACACACACATTTACTCTCTCTCACACACACACACAAGCATTCACACACAAACACACACATACACTGTCTCTCACACACACATTCATACACACACGCATTCATACACACACGCACACACACACAGACACACACATGCACACACACAGATTCACACACACTAACAGGCACTCACACTCACACACACAGTCACACAGACACTCTCATATACACTCTCACACACACATACTCTCTCACTGTCTCTGGCACACGTTCTTACACTCTCACACTCCTATTTTTACACTGTCTCTCTCTCTCTCACACACACACTTTCTCTCACACGCTCACACTCTCTCACTTTCACATTCTCTTACACACACCCATTCTCTCTCACAAACACACATTCACTGTCATTCACACTCCCTCTCTAACATACTCACAGACTTGCTCACACTCTCTCTCACACACTCCTGCCTCTGATATTCTCACTCATACAGTCTCTCACACTCACCCACAAACACACTCTCTCACACACTCTCTCTCATGTACTCTCACAAACTGTCCCACTCTCTCACTTTCTCTCACACTCTTTCTCACATGCACTTGCTCTCATATTCACACTCTCTCATACACTCTCACACACACTCTCTCACACACACACACTCACACACATTCTCTCTCCCACTCTCTTACACTCACACTCTCTTGCTCACACGCACTCCTTTGCTGTCACACATTCTCTCTCACGCAATACTCACACAGGCTTGCACACACTCTCTCACACTCGCTCTCACACACTCCTGTCTCTGATATTCTCCCTCATACAGTCTCTCACACTCTCTCACACACGTTGCCTCACACACTCCCTCAGACACTCTCTCTCACACACTCACCCACTCTCTTTCACTTCTTCTCACACTCTCCCACGTGCACTCACTCACACACACTCACTTGCACTCTCATGCACACTCGCGCACTCTCTCAAACACTCTCTCACACACATTCTCTTTCATACATTCTCATACTCTCTCTCATACACACGCTCTCTCACACGCACTCACACACGGTCACACACAGTCTCAATCACTATCGCACACACACACATACACTCTCTCTCTCACTTTCTCTCCCACACTCTCTCTCACACACACTCACACATACTCTCAATCACTCTCGCACACACTCTCTGTCACACTCTCTCTCTCTCTCATGCACATTCTGTCACAGTCTCACATACTATTACACACTCCCTCAGACACTTTCTTATACTCACTCTCTCTTTCTTAAATACACTTGCTCTCACACACACACTTTCTCACATACTTACTGACACACGCTCTCATTCTCTCTCACGCACTCTCTCTCACACACACTCTCCCACATACAATCTCCCACACACAATCTCTCGCACAGTCTCACACAGCCTCTCTCTCTCTCTCACACACACATTCTCTCTCACGCACTCTCTCTCACGCACTCTCTCTCACGCACTCTCTCTCACACACACTCTCCCACACACACTCTCCCACACACAATCTCTCGCACAGTCTCACACAGCCTCTCTCTCTCTCTCACACACACATTCTCTCTCACGCACTCTCTCTCACACACTCTCTCTCACACACACTCTCCCACACACAATCTCCCACACACAATCTCTCGCACAGTCTCACACAGCCTCTCTCTCTCACACACACATTCTCTCTCACGCACTCTCTCTCACACACACTCTCCCACATACACACTCTCCCACACACAATCTCCCACACACAATTTCTCGCACAGTCTCACACAGCCTCTCTCTCTCTCTCACACACACATTCTCTCTCACGCACTCTCTCTCACACACACTCTCCCACACACACTCTCCCACACACAATCTCCCACACACAATCTCTCGCACAGTCTCACACAGCCTCTCTCTCTCTCTCTCACACACACACATGCATTCTCTCTCACGCACTCTCTCTCACACACACTCTCCCACATACACACTCTCCCACACACAATCTCCCACACACAATCTCTCGCACAGTCTCACACAGCCTCTCTCTCTCTCTCACACACACATTCTCTCTCACGCACTCTCTCTCACACACACTCTCCCACACACACTCTCCCACACACACTCTCCCACACACAATCTCCCGCACACAATCTCTCGCACAGTCTCACACAGCCTCTCTCTCTCTCTCACACACACACATACATTCTCTCTCACGCACTCTCTCTCACACACACTCTCCCACATACACACTCTCCCACACACAGTCTCTCTCACAATGTCTCTCACACAGTCTCACACAGCCTCTCTCTCTCTCTCTCTCTCTCACACACACACTCAAACACACACACATATACATTCTCTCACGCACTCTCTCTCACACACACTCTCCCACACACAGTCTCTCTCATAATCTCACACAGTCTCTCTCTCTCACACACACGCACACATTTTCTCTCATGCACTCTGTCTCTCACACACACACACACTCCCACACACAGTCTCCCACACACAGTCTCTCTCACATTGTCTCTCACACAGCCTCTCTCTCTCTCTCTCTCTCTCTCTCACACACACACACACGTACATTCTCTCTCACACACACACACTCTCCCACACACAGTCTCTCTCACAATGTCTCTTACACAGTCTCACACAGCCTCTCTCTCTCTCACACACACACACACATACATTCTCTCTCACGCACTCTCTTTCACACACACTCTCCCAAACTTGTTCTTTCAGACAGTCTTTGTCACACTGTCTCTCTCACACTCTGTCTCTCATACACTCTCTCTCTGACAAATGCATTTTCTCTCTGTCACACACACACTCTCAAATACACGACAATTTGTCACACACACACACACACACACTCTCTATCACACATACTCTCTTTCTCACACACACTTTCTCATTCACACCAACATGCATGCACACACTCTCACACATTTTTTCTCTCTCACACACGTACAATCCCTCTCTCTCACACACACTCTCTCACACTGTTTCTCTGTCTCTCTCACACGTGCACACATACACACAATGTGGAGAGGTCGGTTACTATTCCAGAATTTTGCTAAGATTTTTTATTTAATCTTAGCAAACACTAACTGCCTAGATGTCGGGACTTTAACTCTGTTGTATTATGTTGCAGGTTGTAGATCAGGGAGACCTGTACCTTTAAGACAGCAACATGAGGTGTACTGCTCCAGTATATGCCCAGCCAGCTCAGTCCGTCAGTCAGTGAGGTGAGAGTAATGTACAATAACATCATATTCAGACTTGGTGTCTCAGTCTGAGACAGTGTGTCAATCATCAATGTTATTCATAAACTTCAACACATGGTGGCAGCAAAGAGACACTGAAAGCTATTGGCGACAGGATGTTAAAGTTGGAAAAGGTGGTCGCGGTTTGGCAGTTGACAAGCTCAGATTATTCACAGTGTGGAAACAGGCCCTTCGGCCCAATGAATCCACACTGACCCATTGTCCTACATTTGCCCCTTCACCTAACACTACGGGCAATTTAGCATGGCCAATTCACCTGACCCGCACATCTTTGGACTGTGGGAGGAAACCGGAGCACCCGGAGGAAACCCACACAGACACAGGGAGAACGTGCAAACTCCACACAGTCAGTCGCCTGAGGCAGGAATTGAACCCGGGTCTCTAGCGCTGTGAGGCAGCAGTGCTAACCACCGTGCCACCGGGCCACTCATCAACTTGAGTTTAGAGCTGGGGTTATAATCCACATCAACTCTAGCCTCCCACAATCCCCTGCAGTGTGCCTCCTGGCGTAACAGGTTCACAGCGGATGTCACATCCTGTGCCCTAACATCTCGGACAGCAAGGACACCTATGTCAGACTCCTGCTCATTGACGACAGCTCCGCCTTCAATGCTATATCCCCGCCAGACTGATCTCAAAACTCCAAGACCTAGGGCCCAGCTCCGATCTCTGCAACAGCGTCCTCAGCTTCCTGACCTACAGACCACAATCAGTCAAGATTGACAACTGCACCTCCTCCACAATAATCCTCAACACTGGAGCCCACTAAGGAAGTGTTCTTAGCCCCATTGTACTCCTTGTACACCCATGACTGTGCTTACAAGTTTGCTGATGACATCACCGTGGCAGGACAGAATTGAAACAACAACGAGTCAGAATACAGCAAGGAGATAGAGGGCTTGGTGATGTAGTGTAAGAGACCAACCTCACTCTCACTGTCAACAAAACTAATCAACTTCAGAAAGAAAGGAGGCGAACACTACCCCCATCTACATCAACAGAGCAGAGGTTGGGAGGGTTGACAGCGTCAAGTTCGTCGAAGTGACGATAACCGACAATCTGTTTTGGACTCCCCACGGAGATGCAACAGCCAAGAAATACAATAATGCCTCTTGTTCTGTAGGCACCTCAGGAAATTTGGCATGTCCATAAGGACCCTCACAGACTTTTACAGATGCACCAGAAAGCAAATTGTCCAGGTGCATAACGGCCTGGCATGGCAACTGCTCTGCCTAGATCCATAAGAAACTACAAAAGATTGTGTGCACAGCCCAGACCATCACAAAAGCCAACCTTCCATCCATGGACTCCATTTTCACAGCTCGTTACTGTGGAGAGGCTGCCAACATCATCAAAGACCCATCCCTCCTGGTTACGCTCTCTTCCAGCAGGCAGGAGATACAGAAGCTTGAACACATGCACCAGCAGTTTCATGAACAGATTCCCTGCCATTGTTAGACCGATGAATGGACTCTCTAACTTCAAATAATGTGGGTCTTGCTTTGTGCACCTCCTGTGTAGTTGTAACCTGTGCGCCTCACTCTATCTGAACACTCTGATCTGTATGTCCTTATTTGTTATGACCTGCCTGTAGTGCTCACAAAACAGAGGTTTTCAGGGTACACGTGACCACAAGATATCAAATCAAATTCAATCAACTAAAATTAAAGAGTACAAACCTGTACTGAAGCACATTGGTGTCCTAACAGTCTCTGTCTTTCAAATCAAAAGGACATCTTATCAGAGACTCGAGAGATTTTAAAGATAGCTTGGAAATGGTGCTGGATTCTAATCCAACAGCTTTAATCCAGGAAACCACTTCTCAGGTAAAACATAGAGAAACACTGAGTAATTATATCAAAAAGGTCAACCTGTTCACAGCCATTACTTGGTTCCATCACCCTACTCCTCAGAAAAGATGAAAAAGCAAAGGTGCATATGACGTTCAAACTCTCCTTTTACACAAAAACCGCCTACTGAAACAATCCTGTAACCTTTAAAGAGGTGAGGAGGAATTGAGGGCTGCAGACGCTGGAGACCAGATTCCTGATGAAGGGCTGATGCCCGAAATGTCGCCTCTCCTGCTCCTCGGATGCTGCCTGACCTGCTGTGCTTTTCCAACGCCTCACTCTTATCTCCCACCTTTAAAAAGGCAGCAACATTGAATGGTAGAGAAAAATCAACAAAAACACAGACAAGCACTACACTATGCTCTTCTTTAAAGAGCACAAAGCTGAACAAAGGTGAGATGGAGAGCAAACATGGACTGACAATCTATTGACATTCTGTCAGTGTTTCACTTGTTTAAAGAAACGTTCAATCTTTACTTCCAAAGAATAAGAGACGGTTAAACTTATAGAGTCATAGAGATGTACAGCATGGTTAGGCCACTGTTCGAGTATTGTGTACAGTCCTGGTCTCCTTCCTATTGGAAAGATGTTATGAAATTTGAAAGGGTTCAGAAAAGATTTACAAGGGTATTGCCAGGGTTGGAGGATCTGAGCTACAGGGAGAGGCTGAACAGGCTGGGGCTGTTTTCCCTGGAGCGTTGGAGACTGAGGGGTGACCTTATAGAGGTTTACAAAATCATGAGGGACATGGATAGGATAAATAGACAAGGTCTTTTCCCTGGGGTCGGGGAGTCCAGACCTCGAGGGCATAGGTTTAGGATGAGAGGGGAAAGATATAAAAGAGACCTAAGGGGCAACTTTTTCACACAGAGGGTGGTATGTGTATGGAATGAGCTGCCAGAGGATGTGGTGGAGGCTGGTACAACTGCAACATTTAAGAGGCATCTGGATGGGTATATGAATAGACGATGAATCGAATTCTCCAGCATTTCTGATGACAGTCACAGCCAGAGTTTTTCTGACTTTACTTAAAGTGAGAGTGAATTTCAGGATGCTTAAGCTGACAGCAACCAAGTCAAAAAACGATCAACTGATTCATGAGGACGTGTTCCTGCAGATACTTTAGGTGATTTCTGGGAAGTAAATTTAGCTGAAAGTTTTATGGGATTGGTTATCTGCAATCAGCCAATCTTGCAGAGAGCACTTCCAGACAAAGCTAAGAATACATCATTAACACCACAAGAAGTGCAAAGCTATTGTAGCAGCTCGGCAGCGCTTGTTGGTTTGTCATTACAGCAGTGAGCAAGGTCAGTGCATTATTCAATAGTTGAATGGGAAATGAGTTGTCTCACCCACCAATGCAGCGCCCAGTGACTCCTCTCTCTCACACACACACACACACACACACACACACACACACACTATATTGCACAGCCACAGCAGGAGGGTGGAGGACAGGCAGCCAAGGGGCTAGGCCAAAGCATCACCCCCAATGACACGCAAGCATCTCGGAGCCATCCCAGAGGTGAGCACAGGGTCACAGCACCCAGACTTCAACCACATCACAGGGACCCCCTCACACCAATTGAAACATGGTCATCGGGCAGTGTGGAAACAGGCCCGTTAGCTCAGCCTGACCGTGCCCGTTCACAATTAATCTAGTCCCGTTTGCCTGGGTTTGCTCCATGACCCTCCGTTCCTGTCCCCATCCGTGGACCTGTCAAAATGTCTCTTAAATGATCGAATTGTTCTCACCTCACGCGCTCCCTCCATCAGATGCTCACCACCCTCTGTGTGAAAAAAAAAGGGTTGCCCCCGTGGATCCTTTTGTGCGTCTCCCCTTTAGTTTTGGATTCCCCTAGCATGGGGAAACATTGCTGGATATCTACCTTACCTCTGTCTCTCATGATTTTATAAACAACGATCAAGGTCAGCCCTCAGGCTTTTACACCCTAGAAAAGAAAATCCCAGGCTTTTCCAGCCCCTCCTTATAACTCAAACCTTCCAGTCCAGATAGCATGGTAGTAAATCTTTTCTGCACTCTTTCTAATTTAATAATATTCTTTCCATAGCAGAATGCCCGGACATGGACATGGCACTCCGAGTGTGGCCTCACCAATGTCTTGAACAGCTGCAACATGATATCCCAAGACTCAATGCTCTGACCAATGAAAGCAAGCATGCTGAAAGCCTTCCTCACCTCCTTGTCCCTCTGCTACTCCGCGTTCAAACAGCGATGAGCTTGTACTCCTAGATGTCTTTGTTCTATAACACTCCCCAGGGCCCTACCATTGACTGTAAATCCTGCCCTGGTTTCGCCCACCAAAGTCCAAGGCCTTGCATTTATCTGAATTAAACTCCATTAAATCTTCACTTCCACGCAAGTGATGTACCCCAAGCGCAGTGGATAACATACACAGTAAGCCAAGATCAGCACTGGTGTCAGTGCAGATACGTACCTGCAGTTGCTGGAACAGGGTCAGTTGGGTGACCTCATAGAGTATGAGTTCCCTGATTCCCTGGGTCTATGTACATAGATCTTTGAAAGTTGCCACTCAGGTGGATAGAACTTGTAAGAAGGCCTATGGTGTATTAGCGTTCATTAGCAGAGGGATTGAATTCAAGAGTCGTGAAGTGATGTTGCAGCTGTACAGGACTTTGGTTAGGCCACATTTGGAGTACTGTGTGCAGTTCTGGTCGCCTCACTTTACGAAAGATGTGGAAGCTTTGGAGAGGGTGCAGAGAAGATTTACCAGGATGTTGCCTGGAATGGAGAATAGGTCGTACGAGGACAGGTTGGGAGTTCTCGGCCTTTTCTCGTTGGAACGGCGAAGGATGAGGGGTGACTTGATAGAGGTTTATAAGATGATCAGAGGAATAGATAGAGTAGACAGTCAGAAACTTTTTCCCCGGGTACAACAGAGTATTACAAGGGGACATAAATTTAAGGTGAAGGGTGGAAGGTATAGGGGAGATGTCAGGGTGGGTTCTTTACCCAGAGAGTGGTGGGGGCATGGAATGCGCTGCCCGTGGGAGTGGTAGAGTCAGAATCATTGACGACCTTTAAGTGGCAATTGGATAGGTACATGGATGGGTGCTTAATCTAGGATAGATGTTCGGCACAACATCGTGGGCCGAAGGGCCTGTTCTGTGCTATATTGTTCTATGTTCTATGTTCTATGTTCTATGATTGGGCCTGTTAACCTGGACCAATCAGGGAGCCCCGGCTGACAGGTAGAAACAGGAGTGTCAGAGGTTCAGCTCACTATGAGAGCTGGATTAGCTAGGAGAAAAATGGGGACTGCAGATGCTGGAGATCAGAGTCGAGTGTGTGGTGCTGGAAAAGCACAGCAGGTCAGGCAGCATCCGAGGAGCAGGAGAATCAACGTTCATCAGGAACGCGGATGATGAAGGGCTCATTCCTGATGAAGGACTCTTGTCCGAAACATCGATTATCCTGCTCCTCGGATGCTGCCTGACCTGCTGTGCTTTTCCAGCACCACACTCTCAGAGCTGGGTCAGCGTCAAGGCTTCCCCATGTGTAAATAAAGAGTGACTTGCTCATGGGATACTGGCCCCTGTGGAGTTATTTCAGTACCTGACATCAGATGTACTCAGGAGACTGGAACAGTGTGGTGCAGCTCACACATAATAAGCTAATCGCTTACACCAGGGTCTGACTTCCCCTGCCCTGACATTATCCGTCTGCGATATCAATACGGGTCCTCAGAATGGACGCCGTAAACATTGTGGAAATAGTTGGACCAGAGACGATGGGTCTGTGAACATTCCCAGACCATTATGTCCGCAGGGGATAAACATACGGCACAGCGTCTATCTCCTACAGTGCAGTTCGAGTCCAGCAGAGCAGATAAGGTGATGGCGAAGTGGCATTATTTCTAGATTATTAAGGCAGAGACCCAGGTCACGTTCTGGGGGCAAAGCTAGGAATTGCTGGAAAAGCTCAGCGGTATCTGGTAGTGTCTGTGAAGAGAAATCAGAGTTAATATTTCAGGTCCGGTGACCCTTCCTCAGAACTGACGGTAGCCAGGAAAGTGACGGTTTATATGCAGAAGGTAGGGAGAGGAGAAGGGGTAAGGAGTCAGGTAGGGATGGAGCCCAACGAATAATTGGATGGAGAAAGGAGTGGATAGTGATCTGGGTAGGAGGGTGAACAGCGATTAATGGAGACTGTTAGTGGCTAACAATTAGTGTGTAATGGCAGACAATGTGATAACAAGGCCTGGTGTGTGGGATTAGGCATGAGGACATGGGGGAACTCAGGTCCTAAAATCATTGAACTCGATATTGAGTCCAGAGGGCTGCAGGGACCCCAACTGGAAAATATGGTTTTGTTCTTCCAGCTTGCGCTGAGTTTGCTGGAGCACCACAGCAAGCCTGAGACAGAGATGTTGGGCAGGGAACAGGGTGGGGTGTTAAAGTGACAGGCAACTGGAAGCTCAGGGCCCTTTTCTCCTCAGACAGAACGTTGAGGCCTTTGCGAAACGGTCACCCAGTCGATGCTTCGGTTCCTGGAAGGCGCGTTCCGGCCTTTGGATACTGAGGCCCGGGGGGGTGGGGAATAACCTTACACCCTTCTGCAGTCACAAGGGAAGCTGCCGCGACACTGAGGGGGGACTGGGTTCAAATCCCGCCACGGCAGATGGTGGATTTTTGAATTCAGTTTTTAAAAAATCTGAAATTAGCTCAAGCCCTTCGTGTACCGATACCTGCCGCCCTTCCCCAACCTGGCCTACGTGTGACCCCAGACCCACAGCTATGTGGTTGACTCTGAACTGCCCTCTGGGCAATTAGGGATGGGCAGAAAATGCCCACATCCCATGAATGAATGAATGATGAACTCAGCAAGCCGTGGAATTGTACCACATTAGTTTGTCCCACAGGGGGCGCACAGCTCCACTGTTCCGGCCTCACTCGACCCGGGGCTGCATTGCGCTGTCTCCTTTGCAATCGGTTCTGTCATTTAGTACAACCAGGTCCCTCAGGAAACTCAAAGAGTTATTCACCTGCAGATTGCCCCTGCCCTCCCCCCCGAGATGACGGAATTAGCAGCGAACGAGACCAACTCCTGATCATTAAAGCGAGTAACTTGAGTTGATGAATACACGGTCAGGGTGAGTTCAGCCTGTGGCTGCAAGGATTGGCCATCCTCTCCTCTAGGTGGCAGTCTTTACCTTTCCATGAAGATTGACCCCATTCGACAGATGCTAACTGGTAATGTTGTGTGGGAAAACACGATGCTTATCGTTCAGGAGAACTCTGATTGTTCTTAATTCATCAGCACAGAACAATACAGTCCTGTCGGTGTCAATTCTACCTGGGATTCTGTTCCAAAAGGGGGAACCCACTGTATGCCCTAACCTTCCCCTATCCCAAGGACAGACTGATGGCAGAGGGGGTGGGGTGGCCATGTTGGTCAGGGATGATATTCAGTCCCCTGCGTGGGGGGACCTAGAATCAGGGGATGTAGAGTCAGTGTGGATAGAGTTGAGAAATACTAAGGGTAAAAAAGACCCACTTAGGAGTTAGCTACAGGCCCCCAAACAGTAGTCTGGATGTCGGGTGTAAGTTGAATCAGGAGCTGAAACTGACCTGTCGCAAAGGTGTTACTACAGTTGTTATGGGGGATTTCAACATGCAGGTAGACTGGGAGAATCAGGATGGTAATGGACCTCAAGAAAGAGACTTTGTGGAGTGCCTCCGAGATGGATTCTTAGAACAGCTGGTGCTGGAGCCTAGCAGGGAGAAGGCAATTCTGGATCTGGTATAGTGCAATGAACCAGAATTGATCAGGGACCTCAAAGTGAAGGAGCCATTGGGAAGTAGTGACCATAATACAATAAGCTTCAATCTGCAATTTGAGAGGGAGAGGGTACAATCAGAAGTGACAATATTTCTGTTGAATAAAGAGAACTATGGAGCTATGAGGGAGGCGCTGGTCAAAGTTCAATAGTGCAATACCTTAGCAGGGGTGACAGTGGAGGAACAATGGCGGATATTTCTGTGTATAATGCAGAAGATGCAGGATCAGTTCATTCCAAAAAGGAAGAAAGATCGTAGGAGGAGGCATGGGTGGCCGTGTCTGACGAGAGAAGTTAAGAGACATATAAAGTTAAAAGAGAAAAAGTATAACATAGCAAAGATGAGTGGGAAAACGGAGGACTGGGAAGCTTTTAAAGAACAACAGGGGATTACTAAGAAGGAAATACGCAAAGAAAAATGAGGTACGAAGGTAAACTGGCCAAAAATATAAAGGAGGATAGTAAAAGCTTTTTTAGGTATGTGAAAGGGAAAAAAATGGTTAAGACTAAAATTGGGCCCTTGAAGACAGAAACAGGGGAATATATTACAGGAACAAAGAAATGGCAGAAGAATTGAATTGGTACTTCAGATCTGTGCTCACTGGGGAAGACACAAGCAATCTCCCTGAGGTAACAATGGCTGAAGGACCTGAACTTAAGGGAATTTATATTTTCCAGGAATTGGTGTTGGAGAGACTGTTAAGTCTGAAGGTTGATAAGTCCCTGGGGTCTGATGGTCTACATCCCAGAGTACTGAAGGAGGTGGCTCGAGAAATCGTGGATGCGTTGGTGATTATTTTCCAGAGTTCGATAGATTCGGGAATGTGGATTGGAGAGTGGCTAATGTTGTACCACTTTTTAAGAAAAGTGGGAGAGAGAAAGCAGGGAATTATAGACCAGTTAGTCTGACCTCAGTGGTGGGAAAGATGCTGGAGTCTATTATAAAGGATGAAATTACGACACATCTGGATAGTAGTAACAGGATAGGTCAGAGTCAGCATGGATTTATGAAGGGGAAATCATGCTTGACTAATCTTTAGATTAGATTAGACTTACAGTGTGGAAACAGGCCCTTCGGCCCAACAAGTCCACACCGACCCGCCGAAGCGCAACCCACCCATACCCCTACATTTACCCCTTACCTAACACTACGGGCAATTTAGCTTGGCCAATTCACCTGACCCGCACATCTTTGGACTGTGGGAGGAAACCGGAGCACCCGGAGGAAACCCACGCAGACACGGGGAGAACGTGCAAACTCCACACAGTCAGTCGCCTGAGTCGGGAATTGAACCCGGGTCTACAGGCGCTGTGAGGCAGCAGTGCTAACCACTGTGCCACCGTGCCGCCCACGGAATTTTTTGAGGATGTAACTCTGAAGATGGACGAGGAAGATCCAGCAGATGTAGTGTGCCTGGACTTACAGAAAACTTTTGATAAAGTCCCACATAGGAGGTTAGTGAGCAAAATTAGGGTGCATGGTATTGGGGCAAAGTACTAACTTGGATTGAAAGTTGGTTGGCTGACAGGAAACGAAGAGTAGTGATAAACGGCAGGCAGTGACCAGTGGGGTACCGCGGGGATCAGTGCTGGGACTGCAGCTTTTTACAATATATATTAACTATATAGAAGATGGTATTAGTAATAACATTAGCAAATTTGCTGATGATACAAAGCTGGGTGTCAGGGTGAAACATGAGGAGGATGTTAGGAGATTACAGGGTGACCTGGACAGGTCAGGTTAGTGGTCAGATGCATGGCAGATGCAGTTTAATGTGGATAAATATATGGTTATCCACTTTGGTGGCAAGAACAGGAAGGCAGCTTACTACCTCAATGGAATCAATTTAGGTAAAGGGGCAGTACAAAGAGATCTGGGTGTTCTTGTACACCAGTCAATGAAGGTAAGCATGCAGGTACAGCAGGTAGTGAAGAAAGCTAATAGCATGCTGGCCTTCATAACAAGAGGAATTGAGTATAGAAGCAAAGAGGTCCTTCTGCAGCTGAACAGGGCCCTAGTGAGACCACACCTGGAGTACTGTGTGCAGTTCTGGTCTCCAAATTTGAGGAAAGACATTCTGGCTATTGAGGGAGTGCAGCGTAGGTTCACGAGGTCAATTCCTGGAATGGAGGGATTACCTTACACTGAAAGACTGGAGCGACTGGGCTTGTATACCCTTGAGTTTAGAAGGCTGCGAGGGGATCTGATTGAGACGTATAAGATTATTAAAGGATTGGACACTCTGGAGGCAGGAAACATGTTTCTGCTGATGGGTGAGTGCCGAACCAGAGGACACAGCTTAAAAAAGACCATTTAGGACAGAGATGAGGAGAAACTTCTTCACCCAGAGAGTGGTGGCTGTGTGGAATGCTCTGCCCCAGAGGGCAGTGGAGGCCCAGTCTCTGGATTCATTTAAGAAAGAGTTGGATAGAGCTCTCAAGGATAGTGGAATCAAGGGTTATGGAGATAAGGCAGGAACAGGATACTGATTAAGGATGATCAGCCATGATCATATTGAATGGTGGTGCAGGCTCAAAGGGCAGAATGGCCTACTCCTGCACCTATTTCTATTGTCTATTGAGAGGGGTGTTTCAGGAGTTTGAACTACCCGATCACTCTTTGACTAGTTACCATCATTTATTTAGTTCCAGGCTTGCTCATATTTATCTTAGTGTATAAATGAAGGAAGTAATTTATAGGTTTGCAGTAAGTTTAAACATTGCCCTAAAATGCCAGCGATGTACCTTGGGAAGTGCAGCCTGTCACCAATTGACACAGCAGCCATATTTAGGCACAGCAAGATTCAACAAAGAGGAACGCAGTAATGAGGACGGCGCCTGCCTTTGGTGGTATTGGGTAACCGCTGGCTGCAGAACTGGGGTCTTCAGGATGGCGCTACAGGTGCTTTCACATCAGCCTGAGAGACAGGTGCCAGGCGGGATTCTTCCAGAAGCTTCCGGATCCCGCGGTCGGAGCCAAGCGAGGGGGCCGGAGGTGGGGGGGGGGGTGGGTGTGCGCAGTTCTTGGACGTCCTGCAGCGTGTGCAGGAATCAGTCACCCCGGCCTGTGGTGGGGGGAGGGAGAGAGAGAGAGAGAGAGAGAGACACTTACATCCTGAACAGCCCTATCCCCAATGGTTTACATTTTAAAATAAGTGTCATGTAAGCAACTGGCCCACCAGTTTGGCTGGATTTAACCCTCAGCAGGGTATCCTCTGGGTGGCGTGATGGCCACAGCAGGTGGGTGGGATGTGTTGTGCCTTCAGGTGGGATTTGATTTGTTCTGTTTCTCTTGACACCAAGTGCAGTAAAAATGGTGCTGAAGCGTCAGGTGAAGCCAAGGAAATAGCTTTAGCTTCCTTCTTAAATGAGGAAGAAGAAGAAACATGATGAGTGAATGGAGTCAGGCTCACACAGAGCCAGGGTTTTTAGCTTTTACACTCAGTTGTTGACGTTGGGGGTTTTGGGGAGTTGAAGCTGCTAGATACAGCTCTCTTTCTCTCTGCTGCTCGATTCATTCTGTCAGTTTTTGTTTCCTTCCCTGGGACTGGAGGAGACAGCAAGTGAGGGAAATCTGTTTTGCTGAATTTACTTTTGCCAAAGGTGTGGTTAAGGATGTTGGTATATTGGCTTATGCCTGAAAGGTCCACGCTCCTGCTCCTTGGATACTGCCTGACCTGCTGGGCTTTTCCAGCGCCACACGTTTTGATCTTGGAACAGTTGAGGAGTAGTAAATAAAACATAATTTTGTTAAGTGTTTCGATAGAGTTAAAAGTTATGCTAATTCTTCCTTGCTCATTTGCATTACAACTGTGGTTCAAAAATAAGGTGTGTTTTGTTTAAATGATGAGTCCCTCAGCTCCTTGACCTACTGCTGGGGCTGGTCCTGTTCTGTCCCAATCCTGCCCCCGGAAAAATAAACGGGAATGTCACTGTGCAGGCTTTGAGCTCAAGTCTCAAGGGATTTAAATCCTTCTTCCCTGAAAAGACATTGGCTAATAAGATCCAGCATTGGTTTTAAGGAGTGACTTCAGGATCACGACCCAGAGAATGTTGGGATGGTGAGCGACTTAGAGGAGGTACTGGAGTTCCCGGTGTTCCCATGTGTATGCTGCTGTTGTCCTTCCACATGTCAGCTCCACGTGGCGCTGTTGCAGGAGGCTTGGTCACTTCCTGAGATGCATTTTCTGTCATGATGCTTTGTGTTCCGGACTGGCAAAACCTGAATTTGTTGCCCATCCCTCACAACCCATGGACTGAGTGGCCCGGCCATTCTAGAGGGCGGTTAACAGCCAACCACAATTGCTGTGGGCCTAGAGTCACGTGTAGGTCACATACAGATGGCAGCTTCCCTTCCCCTCAATGACAGAGTTACCCTGTTTCAGCGTGGGAGAAGTTCTGGCTCCCTCCTCCATTATATTGACATTAGCTGTTGCATTGTGGCCCATCAAGTCCACACCAAACCTCTGAAGGGCATCCCACCCTAACCCTGTGGCCCTGCATTTCCCACAGTTAATCCACCCGACCTGCACATTATTGGGTTGTGGGAGGAAACCGGAGCACCCGGAGGAAACCCACGCAGACACGGGGAGAATGTGCAAACTCCACACCATCAGTCGCCTGAGACTGGAGTTCAACCCTGGCCCCTCATGCTGTGGGGCAGCAGTGCTAACCACTGAGCCACCGTGCATAGACAATAATAACTTTCGTACTATTGGCCTTGTATTGCAATGGGAATAGAGACTAAAGATAGGGAAGTTTTTCTGTGTCGATAACAGGGTGTCACACCTCACTGGGATAGCATGTTAGTAATCCAGCCTCAGTCTTCCTGGAGATATTGTAGATGTTTGTGATCTTAAAAGATGAATGCCTGAAAAGGTGTCTCGGTCGATAGTATCTTCACTTTGGCGATACTGGGCATTTAAATCCCTTCAGACTTGAGCACAAAACCTACGCAGTGACATTAAAAATGCAGAATTTCTCTATATTTTAGACTGGGGCTGATAGAAAGCATGGACCAGGTTTCTGCACTTAGCCAAAGTTAATATTTATGATGAGAAATTTGAGTGCAGATTAAAAATTATGCACCGACAGCATATAACAATACCTGTTTAAACTCTAATCTGAACTCCCTCTCTCTCACATAGACACACACACACACACACACACACACAGACACACACAGACACACGCATACAGACACACAGACACACACACAGACACACACAGACACACACACAGACACACACACAGACACTCACACAGACACACAAAAACACACACAGACACACACACAGACATACACACACAGACATACACACAAAGACACACACATAGACACACACACAGACACACACAGACACTCACACAGATACACACACACAGACACACACAGACACACAGAGACACTCACACAGACACACACACAAAGACACACATACACACACACACACAGAAACACACAGGCACACAGACACACACAGACACATGCACAGACACACACACTCAGACACACACACACAGACACAGACACACATACACACGCAGACATACACAGACAGACACACAGACAGACACACACACACAGACGCACACACACAGACATGCACACAGAGACATGCACAGGCACACGCACAGACACACACACACACACACAGCCACACAGACACACACACACAGACACAGACACACACGCACAGACATACACAGACACAAACACACAGACACTCACACACAGGCACAGACACACACAGACATGCACACAGGCACACACACAGATACTCACACACAGGCACAGGCACACACAGACACAGATACACACACACAAACACACACAGGCACACACACAGACACAGACACACACACACAGACACACACACAGACATACACACACAGACATACACACAAAGACACACACAGACACATGCACACACACACACACACACACATTGAGAAATATCGTTGTTATGAACAGAGGTAAAAACTGGGAATATAGTTCAGTGACTCATATTCTTTGAGCTGCTGAGATGATTCTTATGATTCTTGGGCTGTTTCTGAATCCTCTTTCTTGAGAGGCTTTCAGTAAATGTCACGGTAGCCCTGTGGTTAGCACTGCTGCCTCACAGCACCAGGGACCTGGGTTCGATTCCAACCTTGAACAAATGTCTGTGTGGGCTTCCTCCCACAGTCCAAAGATGTGGAGGCTGTGTGGATTGGCTGTTCTAAATTATCTATAACATCCAGGAATGTGCAGGCTAGGTGGGTTAGCCATGGGAAATATGGAGTGGGTGGGATACTTGATGGGCTGAATGGCTTGCTTCCAAATTGTAGGGATTCTATCATTTGCAAACTGAGTGGCTACTTTGCACTTACAAATAGTTTCGTAGAATCCCTACGGTGTGGAAACAGGCCATTTGGCCCGACAAGTCCACACTGACCCTTCGAAGAGTTACCCACCCAGGCCTATTCCCCATTCCCCCTGACTAATGCACCTAACGTACACATTGCTGAACACGATGGGCAGTTTAGCATGACCATTCCACCTAACCTGGATTGTGGGAGGAAACCTATGCAGACACAGGGAGAATGTGCAAACCCACATAGACAGTTGCCCGAGGCAGGTATTGAACCCAGATCCCTGGCGCTGTCTGGCAACCTCTCAGCTCCAGCTCATCTGCAACTTACCCTTCACTTCTTGCAGCTTTGTAAACAGTGATTCTAGTTCCTTGCTTTCAAGTCATGCAGTGATCCTCCAGCTATTCCTGGATGTAAAAATCATTCTTTACCCGTTCCAGCCCACAACGAAAACCACCGAAAAAACTAAAAAGGCACGTTCTCGACAAGAGTCTCTGTGAGGTCACATCTGGACACAGTTTTGGCCTCCTCTTTGTGAAAAAGGATGCATTTGTGTTCGAAGTTGTTCACAGAATGCTCACTGGACTCATTCCTGGGATGAGAGATATTATAAAGAAAGGTTGAACAGGCTGCGTCTTCTACTCATTGGAGTTTAGAAGGATGGGGGGTGATCTTATGGATGTATCTAAGAGACACTAAGGGGTTATTTTTAATTGTTACAGTAATTGAACACAGCTCCTGTGGCATCACAAACAGCTCCCTGCATCAAAGAGAGAGAAAAAAAGGACAGAGAAATCTATGCTGTGCTGAAGAGCAAGGAAAATTTCCCCAGTCCCTGAACTTGCTTTGAGGACACGAGCCTTTTTTTTCCTAAATTCCGGAATTTTCCTTTTCGATATAATACACTGAACCATTTAAAGGGTATAGCTGCATTAAAAATGAGGTAGTAACGCATTACAAGACTTTCTTTCCTCTGGTTTCAGGTTTTTGACAATCTGCAACACAAGGGTTCACTCAGTGGGATTCCATACCTATACTGACTGTCAGGACTCAAATCAAAATGGCTGTCAATTCAGCAAGGGGAGATTCACGGGAATGCGGGCAGGCTTGAGTGAATTCCGTTATCAGTCGGGGAATCTGGGTTTGTCGTTCGAGATGTTTGAGAGAAGATTTGAGAGCCGCGCTCAAGGTCAGGAGGGATGCACACAATGAGGTAGATGAGGAACCATCCTCATCACCAGAAGGCATGGATTTAAGGAGATTGGCCAAAAAACAGACAAGGGGGACAGAATGAAAGCCTTTCTTACGCAGTGAGTGAACTTGGATCTGGAAAGCACTGTCTGAGGCACGTCCATGGCTTTCGATGGCAAATTAGATCGGAACCTGGGGAGAAACGAGTTCCAGGGCTCAGGGAACTGGGAAGAATGTGGACATTTGGATTAACTATTCATAGAAGGCCTTTGGTGTGCAAACATGCCATTTGGCCCAACAAGTCCACACTGACCCTCCAAAGAATAACCCATTCTCCTACCCTTACTCTACATTTACACAGAACATAGAAAAATACAGCGCAGTACAGGCCCTTCGGCCCTCGATGTTGCGCCGATCCAAGCCCACTTAACCTACACTAGCCCACTTTCCTCCATATGCCTATCCAATGCCCGTTTAAATGCCCATAAAGAAGGAGAGTCCACCACTGTTACTGGCAAATTTACCCCTGACTAATGCCCCCAACCTACATTTCCCTGAACACTGCAGGTAATGTAGAATGGCCAATTCACCTGACTTGCCCATTTTTGGATTGTGAGAGGAAAGCAGAGCACCCAGAGGAAAACCCACACAGACACGGGGAGAATGTGCAAACTCCACACATATAGTCTCCCGAGGCTGGAATTGAACCTGGGTCCCAGGTGCTATGAGGCAGCAGTGCTAACCACTGAGCCACTGTCCTGCCCCTGAGTTAACGGAGTTAATGTTTTGTGGATCTCTGAACCGGGCAACATCTTCTTGTGGATCTCTGGACGTTAGTCGTCTAGTCTCAGTGATGGTTTCTAAAAGATTATCTGGGCAGGCATCTTCAATTTTCAACACCAGATCTCTATTCCCACTTAGGCAGTAAATCCATGTTGAAGGCTGCAGACTCTCTTTGGGCTTCCTCAGTTCCTACTACTTGAGGATTGCTTCATATTTGGTGTGATCTCTGTGTGATGATACCATGGCTTTAAAAGGTGTATCTTGTGTCCTGGTGTTTATTTTTTGAAGAAAGGTCTTAAGACAGAGGTGTCAAGCTGTCCACTGCAATCCCATAAAGTAAACAGCTTGTGAGGCCTTGGGGTTTTACTTAAAAGTAGGAACAGTAGAAGCATCCTGAACGGGTGGTGCAAGCTCCGACACAGCCAGGATTTTTAGTTTTAGTTTGGTCTGTAGCAGTTGCTGCTGGAATCTTGAAGCTGGATGTGAAAGCTGTTACTCCACTCTCTCTGTTATAGCTAAAAGTGGGAGTTCTCTTCCAACTGCTAGAGTTGCATGTGAAACAATCTGTTTTACTGAATCTGCCTTTGCCAAGGGTGTGTTTATGGGATATTGCTTTATTGGAACAGTTACCATTTCATAGTTAAATAATCCATTATCCTGTTAAGGTTTCCACTATGGTTATGTTATTCCAATTTCTTTCTTCTATTTGAACTATAATGTGTGAATGGAGTGTGTTCTGCTTAATACCTAAGTTGTCCGACCAATCAAATTGCATCTGGATGACAGCACCTTACACTTACCTTTAAAACAAGAAAAAGTTAGGGTCTGGACTATCTCCTGAATATAGTTTGAAGGCGTTTGGTCTGGCCCATAACGTCTGTCACTGAGGATTTTTTCTGGGAAAGTAAGGAAATAAAATTTTCTGTCTGAACTTGCAGCTTCCCAATTACATCAGATTTCCAACTGTCATACCTATTTGTTCACTAAGCTGATTTACACTTTGAATTACCCCAGGTTAAGATGCATGAATGAGCTCAGAGTAGTCGTACTGATCATTGGCTATGTAGTTACTAGCTGTTAAACCTTGCTGATCTTTGCATTCAGAGTTAACAGCAGTCAACCTTGTTTCATGCTGGCTTCCATCTCGCCCACAGCATGAGACAATTCTCTTTATGTCAACATAACTAATCTTATTGAGTTCTGTCTTCTGTTTGGGTTCTGCCATTACTCGAGTGATAGGACTCTTCCTTTCCATTTTTCTGCATTTTTAAATTGTGAAATGGGGAAAGAGCTGGTTTCAAAGCAAAGAACTTTTGAATGATGATGCACTTTTTAAAAGTGGCTTACCTAACACTCATTATAAGTGTTGTTTGCACAGCAACTTGGTCAAGCAATAACCTGGTTTGCAGATGAACTGGAGCTAAGGAGTGTGTAAGAGCAGAGCTTTGGCTAGCAGCAAATTCAGCCTAATCATGAAGACTCTGACCAACTTTTATAGATACACCATAGGAAGCATTCTATCTGGATGCATCATGGCTTGGTATGGCAACTATTCTACCCAGGACCATAAGAAACTACAGAGAGTTGTGAACACAGCCCAGTCCATCACACAAACCAACCTTCCATCCATTGACTCCATCTATACTTCCTGCTGCCTGGGGAAGGCAGCGACATCATCAAAGGCCCCTCCCACCCCAGGTATCATCTCTTCCAATCTCTTACATTGGGCAGAAGATACAGAAGCTTAAACACCAACAGATTGAAGAACAGCTTCTTCCCCGCTGTAATTGGACTTCTGAATGGACCTCTCAAAGTTTAAATTTAATGTCATTCTCGCTCTGTGTGCACCTTCCCTGCAGCTGTAACATTGTATTCCTCGCTCTGTTCTATTACCCTAACGCACTGTGTATGGTATCATCTGCCTGTACTGTGTGCAAAACAAAACTTTTCACCATACGTGTGACAGTAATAAATCAGATCAAAACAAAATTAAATCAACAAAAAGCTGATTAGTTTGTGGACTGGTGACTAGGTCCAAAGGCCTTGTAGTTGACAACAACTATGGGATTGGATCCTGGGTAGTGGAACAGTTTGGGGGTGTGAATGTTTTAGACAGAAGTCATCAGACCTCTAGAGGAGATAGATTGGCCTTGCCCTACAATGATAAGGATCTCGAGCCAAAGATAATCCGTTTTTTTCCTCTTTCTAGTTGCTGTAAGCTGTGACTTCTAACTTGATAAGTCAAGGGCCTTTATAAATATGACTCAGTCACCCAACACCCATTGGAAGTATCTGAAGGTGGAAAACCATATTCTGATCAGCAAAAGCACAGGGACCACTGAACTTCCTTCCTAAGCTTTACCTCTGTCTGTAACACGCATATTTCTGTATCGACCTGTATGTGTGTGTAAAGGAAGTTACTAGTGTTAGAGTTTTAACTTGCCGAGTTATATGTCAATGGCCCATGATTGTTTTTGCTGTAGTTAGATTCAATGTTTTTGTCAGAAATAATAATAATAACAGAAACCTGATTCATAAGTTGTATCAAACAGGGTGGAAAAGACAATGGAATTTGGTTCTTTTGTGTACTTTTATGAAATCTTTGACTTTTGTGGTGAGTCCTGAACCAGTGAGGTTTGATTTCTAGTTCACTACCCAAGTGAGGGCTAACATGAGGGAGCCTTCCGAAATCTCCTAAAGGTTGTCCTTTGACCAATTGCTCCACAACTGGCTTTTCCAGAACCGGTAGTTCTTTGACTTTGACTAGATTGACACCTTCCGGCAGTTGAGTAAGACCGAGGTTAAGGTAGGCATTTGGAATCAGAGAATGATAGAATCCTACAGTACAGAAGAGGTCCTTCAGCCCACCAACAATATACGACCACCGAAAAGGGTCCCCCTTTCCTGCACTTGGCCCACAGCCTGGAATATTTCAAGTACTCAACAAAATTTTTTTTAAAGGTTGTGAGGTTTCCTGCCCCAGCTACTTTCCCAGGCAGTACATTCCACCCTCTAGGCGAAAATGTCTTTCCTCAAATCTCCTCTAAACCTCCTGCCTTCCTCTGGAAAATTACTCCCTCTTGTTAAGTTTGTCATGTCCTGCTTGTGCTTAGGCATGGGAGTCCTTGATTATGAACGGTGTACAAGGTCTTTGACTCTCTGATGCCCCTTGTGTTGGAGACTTGCTTGTGACATTCCTTTACTCTTGAATGCGGTATCTTGTTATGCTCATTTTAGTTGTACGTAGACTGTTGGTTTAGGTAGTGTGTTTTCAACCCTGGTTTGCTATCTGATAAAGCAATATCAAGCTGGAAATTAGAGAGATGCTCTTTGACAGATATGTCCTCTTGCTGAAAAACTATGTCTGAATCATTGATTTCCTCCAGGAACAATATTAGGCCTGTCTTCTTTTGTAGAAGAAGGGCTTATGCCCAAAACGTCGATCCTCCTGCTTCTCAGATGCTGCCTGGCCTGCTGTGTTTTTCCAGCACCACATTTTTCAACTCTGGTCTCCAGCACCTGCAGTCCTCACTTTCTCCTTTTTTTGTAGACAGTTCTACCTCATGAACTGCTCAATGAGTAGCTATTTGTATCTTGCTTTCTTGACTCCAGCAAGAATTTTGTTTGTTCTGAGGTTAAAGTAATTGTTACCAACTTTCAAAAGTATCTGTTGCTTATTTTAAACATTGGTGAGCTATAATGTCATCAGCTATGTACCAAGTTGTAAATAGAGTTATATTTACTGACTCAGTTTCTGAATTAGTATCTAATTTGGAAGCTATTTTGTATTTTAAGAAATGTTTTCTCCAAGATGTCCAACGCTGTGTTTTATTTGGTCTAGCTCCATAATTAAATCTTCCTGCCAATATCATGACTGATTCTGTATCTTCCAAATATGATTACTTGATTTACTAACTTATAAGGCTTTTAATTTTGTAACAGTTGCCTGTTCCTTCTGGAAGGACTTTCTGTATTCTGGTCGTCAAAATGGAAGATCCTCACATTCTGCACCATAAATTTCTATTTTGCATTTTTCAGGTAAAACAATGAATGCCCATTTTTCAGAGCTAAACATTGTGGGTGAATCTACTTTTTGCAGTTCTAAAAAAAATGTGCACTTGAATTGATTTTTTTCTGGTTGAATCCCGTTGACCGCTGGTTGACTAATAATCTCTGTTCCTTTGACATCTTCTTTCTGAATAATTCCACTTAGTGTGGCTTCAATAAATGTCTCTTAACTTGTTTATGGTTTTAATGATGGATTTCTGGCTTTATCTGTGACCTTAAAAAAATGACTCCCAACTTCCTTGTTCTGTTAGACTTTGTCTGCCTAGATCTCGAATGTGCGGCTTCACTTTCGGACCCTTTGATACCCGCTCATGGTCTTACTGGACCCTGACTCTGTGCTGCTCTTTGTGTAGGCTGATGGGTAATGGGAGCCAATCCATTGTCCTCCCTTCTGACCCCTTGCCCTATCCTTCTTCCTGCAACTTGGAAGGATATTGTCCTGGCAACGGGCACAGTCTCCATTGTGACACACCTGAGTTCTGGAGCCGCTGGCTTCTGATTGGATGGCAGCTCTTGGAGACTGGGATTTCCCTTGTCCAAGGGATCTGACTCTGACTGAGAGCTGGCTAGTAGTCCAATCAAAGTGTCGGGCGATCCATCACAAAGGCCGTGGATCCTCTCCTGGAAATTTGCCTGTTTTCAGACACCCGAAAGCAGAACGATCTCAGTCAGACTGTGACGTCATCGAGGCTAAAGCAGACAAAGTACCTATTCTCCATAACCCTTGGTTCCCTTCCTAATTCAAAATCTGTCTCTCTCAGCCTTGAATACACTTAGTGACCCAGCCTCAACAGCCATCTGCAGGAAATAATTCCACAGACCCGCTACCCTCAGAGAAGAAATTCCTCCTTAGCTCTGCCTTCAATGCGGGGACCTCTTATTCTTAGATTTTGCCTTCTCTCCTAGACTTTCCTACAAGAGGAACCATCCTTTCCACATCTACCCTGTCAAGTTCTCCAAGAAACTTGAATGCTTCTCATTCTCCTAAACTATAGCCCCAACCTACTTAATCTCTCCTTGTAAGACAATCCCTCTGTACCTGGTAACAGTACATTGAACCTTCTCTGGACTGCCTCCAATGCCAGTATATCTTTGCTTCAGTAAGAGGCCCAAAACTGCCTACAGTGGTCTGACTAGTGCCTTCTACAGTTTACGCAAGACTTCCCTGTTTTAACATGCCGGGGCCTCGAACATAACGGCCTACATTCCCTGTGGCTCTCTGAACTCAGATGATACCCTTTCGTGATTCATGCATGAGGTGTCACAAAATCCCGCTGCAGTCCTTTTCCATTTTAATAATATTCGGCTCTGCTATTCCTCCTGCCCAAAGTCCGTAACCTCGCATTTCCCCACGTGATATTCAATCTGCATGTTTTTGACCACTCCCTGAACCTTGTTATATCTCTCTGCAGACTTTTTTTGAGTCATCCTCACCACTTTTGTGTCATCTGCAGACGTGGATACAGAACATTCCCTTTCCTCATCCAAGTCGCTAATGCCTATAGGAGGAGAAAGTGAGGACTGCAGATGCTGGAGATCAGAGCTGAAAATGTGTTGCTGGAAAAGCGCAGCAGGTCAGGCAGCATCCAAGAAGCAGGAGAAGGGCTTATGCCCGAAACGTCGATTCTCCTGCTCCTTGGATGCTGCCTGACCTGCTGCGCTTTTCCAGCAACACATTTTCAGCACAAATACATATAGTAAATAACTGCACTGATCCTTATGGCACTCCACCAACCACTGCTCCTCACTCACATTGTCTTTCTCACAGCCCTCTTCCCTCTGCCTCATTATCATCAGCGTACAGCCAATCATTCCTTGTGGTCACAGCCAAACCCTCTTCGCACCGTGCACACCAAATGAACAGCAATTCCTTCACGACCATCGGTAATCGTCGACTCGTGCACACCAAGGAGGGCTTGTTGATGCTCCATTTGAGGAAGCTACGACTGACTCAAGGCTAGATATCAGACTGACCTTCTCCCTTCACCCAAGGCAATGGCAACGAGGGATTCATCATAGATCATCGAATCATACAGTGTGGAAACAGGCCATTTGGCCCAACAAGTCTACACCGACCCTCCGAAGAGTATCCCACCCAGACCCATTCCCCTACCTCTTGTCCCTGACTAATGCATCAAGCCTACACATCTCTGAGCACCATGGACAATTTAGCACGGTCAACTCACCTAACCCGCACATCTTTGGACTGTGGGAGGAAGCCGGAGCACCTGGGGGAAACCCACGCAGACACGGGGAGAGTGTGCAAGCTCCACACAGACAATCGCCTGAGGCGGGAATCGAACCAGGGTCCCTGGCCCTGTGAGGCAGCAGTGCTAACCACTGAGCCACCATTTGAGAGAGGCTTTGGAGGGGTTGAATTGTGATATGTCCATTTTCAATGGGGAACCGGGCCTATGTTCGGGGTTAATGTGGCAAGGAAGCAGTAGATGGATATGGGAGAGGAGATGACAGAGCAGATTTTTGTTATGGATGAGAGGTGGCAGTGCAGGGATGGGAAGAGAAACCACACGACTTAGTAATGGTGTGTACGGGTAAGTGCAAACCCAATCCAATCATCCCCCTAACACTGGATAATGAAAAAGAGGAATTGGAAGAGGAAGGTGTGTTTGACTGCAGGGATATTAAGGAGGATGGAAGTCAGATCCAGAAGCCATAGAGTCATTATGGTACAGAACTGAGGTCACAGTTACAAACTTAGATTGCAATCTTTTTACATGTGAAATGAATATTTGTTGCAATTCATTTCTTCCCTTAGTTAAAATTAAAGCACCTCCCATGTGAGACAAAGAGGAGAATTTTTTTTGCCTCGGTGAGTCCTTGGGGACACAATGGCTGTCGCCAGACTTAATCCATCACCTCGCCTAATGTTCTGGAGAGCTGGGCTCAAATCCTGCCATGAAAAATCCGGAGGGAGAGCCTAATGATGATCCTGAAACTGTTGTCGGGGGGCGGTGGGGGAGGGGAGCTGTGGTGGGAAATCCCATGTGGTTCACTAATGTAGGGAAGGAAACTGTGATCCTTATCCAATCGGGCCTACGCGAGACTCCAGACCCACAGCCCTATGGCTGACTCTTAACTGCCTTCTGGGTAATAAGCGCTGTTCTAGCCAGAGATGCCCACATCCTGTGAGTAAGTAAATTTTAAAAAAGAGTCTGTGGAACTCTCCCCCCTCCCAGAGGAGGAGGGGTCATTATTCACCTGTAGGACACAGGTAGATTGATTTTTGACAATGAAGGGAATCAAAGGATAATGGAGACAGTCGGATCAGCCATGATCCTATTGTCTGGTGGAGTGAACTCGAGGGGCTGAGTGTTCCTAATTCAAATATTTGTATGTATATTTGTCTGCCGGTTTGAATGGAGATCCTTGCATTTGTATTTCATGCCATTCCGCCCCCAGTCATTTGTTAGCTCAGTTCTTTAACACAGTGTTGTAAGCTCCTAGGATAAAGTGGGTACTGCAGGTGCTGGAGATCAGAGTCAAGATCAGAGTGGTGCTGGAAAAGCACAGCAGGTCAGGCAGCATCCGAGGAGCGGGACAAATGAAGTTTTGGGCATAAGCCCTTCATTAGGAATCTGGTGAAAGTTCCTGATGAAGGGCTTATGCCCGAAAGGTCGAGTTTCCTGCTCTTTGGATGCCGCCTGACCGGCTGGCTTTTCCAGCAACACACTCACGACTGTTGCAAGTTCCTGTCCACTCCAAAGACAATCCAGGCTGGCAATACATTACTGAAGGGACTGTTGGCAATGCTGCCCTTTCCATAAGGTCCTATCTCTCCTCTCAGGTAGGAACCGAACATCCTAATACTCTGAAGAATTGCGCTAAATCTTTTCATGCTCCCCCCACACTATCATGCCCAATATTTATCCCTCAGCTGAGGACAACATCAGCATAAAACATTGTTGGCTGATCCTGCAGTGAGGTTTAAACCAATCAGAAGAAACACTGCTTTAGGTGCCCTGGTGGAAAATAAGATGGCAACAACTGTAGGCCGGTAGCCCTTTGGGCTATCAGGGTTAATTTGCCCTTTACCCTGCGCTGACAGCCATTAGGGTGAGAACATTGGTCATTCATGGCAGTGTCAGGTTTTTCAATTACAGAACTGAGGAAAGCTGCTTTATGGAGGACTGCACAAGTCCTAGCTCTTTGATACAGGTTTCCAATGACCTCACACTTAGATCCCCTTCAGGTATGTGTCCAGTTCGCTTTTGAAAGTGGCTGAATCTGTTTCCAGCTCTTTTCCCGGGAGTTCAATCCAGATTATGCTGGATTACACTGGCTCCAGTTACCTCAATCCAGGCTCTCCAGTTACTGACCCACTTGCCTACAGAAAGGGTATTTACTCAACCAAAACCCTTAATCATTTTGAATGTCTCCTCAACCTCCCATGCTCCATGGAGAATAATTTTAGCTTCTCTAACGCACTCCCTTACACATTCCCAATGTGGGTCTGTGGTGCACAGTGGTTAGCACTGCTGCCTCACAGTGCTAGGGACCTGCGTTCAACCCCACCCTCGGACAACTGTCTGTGTGGTGTCTGTGTGGAGTCTCCCTGTGTCTGCATGGGTTGGCTCCAGTTTCCTCCCACTGTCCAGAGATGTGTAGGTTAGGCGGACTGGCCATGCTAAATTGCCCGTCGTGTTTAGGGATGTGCATGTTAGTTATGGGAAAATCCGGGGTTACAGGGTAGGGATTGGGTCTGTGCAGGATGCTGTTTGGAGGGTCGGTGTGGATGCGATGGGCCAAATGGCTTGCCTCGACACTGTAGGGATTCTATGCAATTTTGAGACTCTCACTGACGGGGTGGGCATTTAATTGTTTCCACCCTGGACATCAGACAGTGGAGGTGAAAGTTACCCTCCATTATGTCTAGCAGCCTACATATAGAGGACTTTTGTTTATAAACCCAGCCACAAAACATAGATATATCACAGAACGTCTTTTTTTGTGTTGGCTACATATTCCCTGCTGAGGCTACATCTGCCGCAAGATGGTCAACAGATAACATATGGAGAAGGGCTGACTCTTGCCAGATGAGGGAAAGCAACCACATCAATAGCCTTCAAATGCTATTGGATCTTTATCAAGCCACTGCAGATACCAGAGCAGTGTCATGCTTTGGCACTGTTCACACGGTTTCAAAAAATCCTTTGTCAACGATTTCAAAAGGAAAGTTCGTGTGTGCTCGAGGGTAAACAAGGCTATGGGCATAAAGGAAGGGGAATGGGGCTCCCTGTCTGCAGAGAGCTAGCAGGAACTTGATGGGCAGAGAAGCTTTTGTCTCTGTATGGGTTCAGGCAGGTTGAACCAGCAGTATCATGCATCTCTTCAGTGTCGAGATCCATCCCAGCTGCGTATTTATAGCACATTAATCGGAGTCCAAAAAAGGCAATATTAAAGGGCCTTAAATTTCACCATGAGAATTCTAAGCTTAAAGCACTGTGATACCAACAGCAAGGACCTGGAAAGTGCGACAGAAAGTGTTGGAGCTGGGGCTGTTTTCCCTGGAGCATCAGAAGCTGAGGGGTGACCTCGTAGAGGTTTATAATATCATGAGGGGCATGGATAGGGTAAGTCGACAAGGTCTTTTCCCTGAGGTGGGGGGAGTCCCGAACTAGAGGGTTTAGGGTGAGTGGGGAAAAATTTAAAAGGGACCTGAGGGACAACTTTTTCACGCAGAGGGTGGTGAGTGTATGGAATGAGCTGCCAGAGGAAGTGGTGGAGGCTGGTACAATTGCAACATTTAAAAGGCTTCTGGATGAATATACGAATAGGAAGGGTTTGGAGGGATATTGGCTAAGTGTTGGTAAATTGGACTAGATTAGGTGAGGCCATCTGGTCAATATGGATGAGTTGGACCAAAGGGGTCTGTTTCTGTGCTGTATATCTCTATGACTCTACAACTCAAAGGGTCTGTAAGCATCCTTGAAGAGAGAGAGGAAAACCAGAGCCAACTGTTTGATTCTGATACGACTTCGGAACTGAAAGGGGTTAGAAAATGATGATTTTTCATGCTGTTGACAGAGTTACATGCAATTGGGAAGGTAAGGGCTGATGAGGGATAGTCAACCTGGCTGTGCACATGAGAAACCATGTCTCACTAACTTGACTGAGTTTTTTGAAGAGGTAACAAAGAAATAGATGGAGGTTTGCTCACTGAGCTGGAAGGTTCATTTCCATACGATTCATCACTCTACGAGGTAACATTTTCAGTGGGCCTCCGGGTGAAGCACTTGATAATTCCTGCTTTCTATTTATATGTTTGGGCTTCTTTGGGGTGGTGATGTCATTTCCTGTGGTGATGTCATTTCCTGTTCTTTTTCTCAGGGGGTGGTAGATGAGGTCTAATTCAATGTGTTTGTTGGTAGAGTTCCGGTTGGAATGCCATGCTTTTAGGAATTCTCGTGCGTGTCTCTGTTTGGCTTGTCTTAGGATGGATGTGTTGTCCCAGTCGAAGTGGTGTCCTTCCTCATCTGTATGTGAGGATACTAGTGAGAGAGGGTCATGTCGTTTTGTGGTTAGTTGGTGTCCATGTATCCTAGTGGCTAGTTTTCTGCCTGTTTGTCCAGTGTTGTGTTTGTTATAGTTCTTGCACGGTATTTTGTAAATAATATTAGTTTTGCTTGTTGTCTGTATCGGGTCTTTCAAGTTCATTAGCTGCTGTTTTAGTGTGTTGGTGGGTTTGTGGGCTACCATGATGCCAAGGGGTCTGAGCAGTCTGGCAGGAGGACATGTTACATCAGGCCATTGGTGAGGTCACTTTAAGGATACTGCGTTCAATTCTGGTGGCCCTTCTATGGAAAGATATTGTTAAATTTGAAAGGGTGCTGAAAAGATTTACAAGGCGTGGTAGGGACTGGAGGTTATAAGCTATAGGGAGAGGTTGAATAGGCTGAGGCTGTTTTCCCTGGAGTGGTTGGAGGATAAGGCTAAGGATAAGCTTGGAGGGTTTATCAAGAGGCAGAGGGGGTTAATAGCTCAGTTGTTAGCTAACGTTCTTTAACACAGTGTCGTAAGCTCCTAGGAGAAAGTGAGGACTGCAGATGCTGGAGATCAGAGTGGAGAGCCTTTTTCCTAGGGTGTAGCAGTCCAAAACCAGATTTAAGGTGAGAGAGATAAAAGGACCTGAGGAGTAACTTTTTCACCCAGAGGGTGGTGCGTGTATGGAATGAGCTGCCAGAGGAAGTGGAGGAGGCTGGTACAGTTACAGCATTTTAAAACCGTCTGGGATGGATATGTGTTTAGAGGAGGTATGGGCCAAATGCTGTCAAATGGGACTTGGGCAGGCTGGGGTGTCTGGTTGGAACGAAGGGTCTGTTTCCGTGCCGTCTGACTCGATGAGAAGGAGCAAGTGGAACAGTTTGTGCACAGTGCAAAAAGCCAAGGGAGTGCTAATGGTGATGAAGGTTTGCTGGAGATGTAAAACGGGTGTTAATGTAAGGTGTGAAAAGGAGGAAGTGGGTCCGATCAGCTGAGAGCATGGCCGACATGGTACAAAGAAGAGAAAGCTCAGGGGGGTGATGTAAGGGGTGGTGGGGTGGGGTGGGGGGGGATTGTAATTAAATGGAGGACAGAGATCACACTCTGAATTCAATATAGAGGCTGTAAATACTGAAAATAAAGCATTATTCCTCGAGTAGTGCTTCATTGGAACACCATACTAGCCCAGGACAGAAATATAACACGAGAACAAGGTGGTTAATTGATGTGGTAAGCAACTGGGAGGTCAGGAGAAAGTGAGGACTGCAGATGCTGGAGATCAGAGCTGAAAATGTGCTGCTGGAAAAGCGCAGCAGGTCAGGCAGCATCCAAGGAGCAGGAGAATCGACGTTTCGGGCATAAGCCATTCCTTAAGCCATTCCTTCATTCCTGAAGAAGGGCTTACGCCCGAAACGTTGAATCTCCTGTTCCTTGGATGCTGCCTGACCTGCTGCGCTTTTCCAGCAACACATTTTCAGCAACTGGGAAGTCAGGGTCATTCCTACAGACAGAGCGAAACTGTTCTGTATTTGGGCTCACCAGTGTAAAGGAAACCAAATATGGTGGACGAGACTGGGAGACAGTACAAATAAAACACTGCTTCGCTTGGAAGATGTGCCTGTGGCATTGGGCATTGAGGAGGGAGATGGTGAATGGGCACGTATTAACCATTGCATGAGGATGATGAGAATGGGCACTTATTACTGGACAGGATGTAGGCAGCAGAGCACTGGTTGGTCTGAAGGTTACAGGAATGAGAGAATAGGAGTGTGCAGGAGAATGGACGAGGAACAGCGGGTGATGAAGATAGTTTGGAGAAACTGGCACTGTTTATTTGGATAGGACAAGGTTTAGAGGAGAATTAATAGAGGTGCTCAAGGTCATGAGCGAGGGTCATAGGGAGAAGGATTGAGAACAAGGCACAGTAATTGGCAGATGAAACAATTGGAGTCATGAAGGGACACAATTTCGCACAACAAGTGCTTCGAATCTGGAGTGTGTCGGGTGAGAGTGTAATAGAGGTAGGTTCAATCAAGACATAAGTTGGATTAGTATCTGAAAAGGAAGAAGTGCTCGGGGCTACAGAGAGAGGAAAGGGGTGGAGGAAGAAGTTGCACCGAGTACATTTTTCCTTCACAACTCTAGCACAGACACAACTGGCTGAATATACTCAAACCCTTCGATGGTTCCAGAATGCAGTCTGCCTATGACAAAGGTATAACTGGAGGTTTCAACAGAGGCTGAGCTGAGAGAGCTGCAGTGAAGAGAGAGTGAGGAGAGAGTGAGGAGAGTGAGGGCAGGATTTATACACTTAATAGTAGGGTCCTGGGAAGTACTGTTGAACAAAGAGACCTGAGAGAACAGTTTCATATTTCTTTGGAAGTGGAGTCACAGGTAGATAGGATAGTGAAGAAGGTGTTTGGTATGCTTTCAGTGCATTGAGTAGAGGAGTTGGGAGGTCATGTTGAGACTGTAACAGGACATTGGTTAGACCACTTTTGGAATATTGCATTCAATTCTAGTCTCCCTGCTATAGGATGAATGTTAAAACTGAAATGGTGCAGAAAAGATTGACAAGGATGTTGCCAGGGTTGGAGGGTTTGAACTTTAAGGAGAGGCTGAACAGGCTGGGGCTATTTTCCCTGGAGCATCAGAGGCTGAGGGTCATAGAGGTTTATAAAATCATGAGGGGCATGGATAGGATAAATAGACAAGGTTAAGATTAGAGCCTTCCACATCCATCAAAGTTTTACCTGCATATCCACCAATATCATTTATTGTATCCATTCCTCCCGTTGCGATCTCCTCTACATTGGGGAGACAGGACACCTCCTAGCAGAGCGCTTTAGGGAACATGTCTGGGACACCCGCACCAATCAACCACACCGCCCCATGGCCCAACATTTCAACTCCCCCTCCCACTCTGCCGAGGACATGGAGCTCCTGGACCTCCTTCATTGCCGCTCACTCACCACCAATCGCCTGGAGGAAGAATGCCTCATCTTTCGCCTCGGAACACTTCAACCTCAGGGCATCAATGTGGACTTCAGTTTCCTCATTTCCCCTCCCGTACCTTACCCCAGTTCCAACCTTCCAGCTCAGCACCATCCTCATGACCTATCCTACCTGCCAATCTCCCTTCCCACCTATCTGCTCCACCCTCCCCTCTGACCTTTACCCCACCTCCATCCACCTATTGCACTCTCAACTATCTTCTCCCCAGCTCCACCTCCCTCCCATTTATCTCTACTCCCCCTGGAGGCTCCCAGCCTCATTCCTGATGAAGGGCTTTTGCCCGAAACGTCGATTTTCCTGCTCCTGGGATGCTGCCTGACCTGCTGTGCTTTTCCAGCACCACTCTGATCTAGACTCTAATCTCCAGCATCTGCAGTGCTCACTTTTGTCTAAACAGACAAGGTCTTTTCCCTGGGATAGGAAAAATCCAAAAACTAGAGGGCATAGGTTTAAGATGAGAGGGGAAAGATACAAAAGGGACCTGAGCGGTAACATTTTCACCCAGAGGGTGGTACGTGTATGGAATGAGCTGCCAGAGGAAGTGGTGAAGGCTGGTACAATTACAGCATTTAAAAGGCATCTGGATGGGTAGCTGAATAGGGAGGGTTTGGAGGGATATAGGCTAAGAGCTGGCAAATTGGGACTATATTAATTTAGGATATCTGATTGGCATGGATGAGTTGGACTGAAGGGTTGGTTTCTGTGCTGCACATCTCTCTGACTCTGTGTTAAGTTGGCAGTTGACTTGATTTTCAGTGTGCCAGTTTTCACTTTGGCCAGGCACCATTCATCATTCATCAACCTGACCTGTGAAAGTACTGCCAACCCTGGCGATAGGAAATAAAAAACAGACAGCACTGGAGAGACTCAGCAAGTCTGGCAGCATCAGTCGGGAGAGAAACCGAGTTCACTCCAACTCTTCTTTAGCTGCGTATCTCCCTGTCGCAGTCAAGACTGAAGGATGGTGACGGTAACAGCACGAGGCTGGGGAAGGAGTATAACTGGGAGGTGGGGGGGGCGGGGGTGAACTCCTTGTCAAATCAGGCACTGAGAGAGAAATAAAGAGAAGGTAGGAAAAACTGGACGCCAGAAAAAGAGAGACACAGAGAGAGAGAGAGACAGATAGAGCGGGAGAGAGAGGAAAGCTCTCGAAGTAAAAAACAAACCATATTTTGGATTTTAAATGTTAGGTGCTTTAAAAATCTCCAACACTGATTAAAAATCTGAAGAAATGGGACTCCACATCAATAATGCTTTTTTTCCTAGAAAGGGTATTAATTAACATTTATCACATTGATAGAAGAGAGGTTAGACTGGATTGGATGTGACTTTATTTTCTGTAACATGTTTACCCTAACCAGTTTAACCTAACTAATTCCTCCCCCTCCATGTTTATCTTGTTACCCGTACAATACATTTACTCAATTGTGTTCAGCTACCCTTGTCATTCTATATCATTGCCACCCTCTGGATATTCTCCTGAATAAAGTCCCCATTGGAGTTATCAGTGATGAGCTTCCCTTGACGACCCATCAGCCATTTCATGTCCGAATGATCTTGTATCCCGACACCAAGTCGGTCTTCATTTACACACACAGAGTGAGTCCTTGACACTGATCCAGCTCCCTCAGAGCCAGCTGTAGGAGAGAGCCGAACCTCTGACACTCCTGTTTATATCTGTCAGCCAGGGCTCCCTGATTGCCCCAGGTTAACGCCCCCAATCAGGGAATTCATGTTCCATGAGGTCCATCCAGTTGACCTCATTCTGATCACTACACACGCCAGGGTCATACGTCAGAAAATCTGACACCTCGACCCCAACAAACTTGCAGCAGATTGGCCATTGCCGGTGGTGGTAAAGGGGAGTATCTAACTGAGACCACCAGGCTAGAGATCATTACTTACACCACTAACAATCGCATCGATGTGCAATTTTTAAAATTGCGCGTTTGCATTTAAGACCCTTTGTCCTAAGTGGAAGCCCTCTGATCGTTTTTCCAGGACCTCCTACAATTGTATCACCTTTCAATGTCGTGAGGGTAGCGGCCATTTCCCCACCTTCTCTCCCCACAGACACACACACACACACACACACACACACACAGACACATACACACGCATACACATATACACACACGCACACACACATACACACACACATACATGCACACATGCACACACACATACACGCACACACACACGCATGCACACACATACAAGCACACACATTCACGCGCACACACACACACATACACACACCCGCACACAAACGTGCACACACACGCGCACACACACACACATACACACACCCGCACACAAACGTGCACACACACGCGCACACACACACACACGCATGCACACACATACAAGCACACACATTCACGCACACACACACACATACATACACACACCCGCACACAAACGTGCACACACACGCGCGCGCACACACACACACACACACACGCGCACGCACACACACACATACACACACCCACACGCACACACCCACACTCCCTCCTCCACCAGCCCTGAGTGTGTGCGAAACTGTCAGCAGTGTCCAGGAAATACTTGTGAGTGCTGACATTGGAATGCTGTTTGTACTTCCCCAGCCAGTGCATTTTAACAAAACCGCATAGCTTCGAGTTCAAACTCTATATTCCACTGCCGCAAATCAAAACAGGACGCCATGCAACTCAATCAAAGTCTCCTTTAAAGAGGCTTCAAAGGCTGAAGGGTCTCAGCGGTGGCCAGTTGCTGGACCATCAGTTTCCTTCGTTACTCCGACGCTGAGCTGTGGGTGGTTACAGTGTTGGGAGGGGGATCTTGGTGAGATTATTGGACATGCCTGGAAACAATGGACAGGGTACCTGAGGCATTAGGCAGAGGGTTGTGTGATGGGAAGTCGGCCAGCCTGAATCTACAAAGCTTGGAGGGCTGGAGAGAATTGCAAGTGGAGCACAAACATCCTGGCCTGGAAGGATCCATGCATTTTGAGGGAGATGGTTGCATGATGGGAGGGACTAAGCCAGCTTGATGCGTTTCAGGTCTACTATGCCCTCTGTTCTCCTCAATAAATTAAAGATTCCTGATGTAAATGCTTGCTATCTTCCAACTATCTCAATGCTCCAACTCTCAAAACTAGGTTCAGTTTCACCTGGCTCAGAGCTGTGTTGAATTTGTGCTCTCTGTCCTGTTTGACAGGTTCTCAGCAGGTTACCTGGTGGCTCAGTGGTTAGCACTGCTGCCTCACGGTGTCAGGGACCCGGGTTCGATTCCAGCCTCGGGCGACTGTCTGCGTGGAGTTTGCACACTCTCCCCGTGTCTGCGTGGGTTTCCTCCGGGTGCTCTGGTTTCCTCCCACAGTCCAAAGATGTGCAGGTTAGGTGAAACGGCCATGCTAAATTGCCCGTAGTGTTCAGGGATGTTAGGTGGATTAGTTAGGAGTAAATGTAAGGTAATAGGGAGGGGGAATAGGTTTGGGTGGATTACTCTTCAGAGGGTCAACGTGGACTTGTTGGGCCGAAGGGCCTGTTTTCACACTGTAGGGATTCAAATTCTTACTACATTATGGAAACTTCACAATGTTCCCATTCCTGATGAAGGGCTTTTGGCCGAAACATCGGTTTCGCTGCATTTTGGATGCTGCCTGAACTGCTGTGCTCTTCCAGCACCACTAATCCAGAATTCTAATTCTTACCAGTCTACTGACTGGAACAGTTCTGGCCAATAGCAACCGGTGGTGCCAGGGCAGTTCCTATCACTGGGCTTGGGTGACGCAGTTGATCAGGTTGGTATGTGACACCCAGAATAGTACTGGGCTGACAGGAAATCGAACAATTAGATTAGATTAGATTACTTACAGTGTGGAAACAGGCCCTTCGGCCCAACAAGTCCACACCGACCCTCCGAAGCGCAACCCACCCATACCCCTACATTTTACCCCTTACCTAACACTACGGGCAATTTAGCATGGCCAATTCACCTGACCCGCACATCTTTGGACATTAATTGAATTGCATAGCTTGTGGTGCACCTTCCTCGAGAAGGTGCAAACCAACCTATCTGTTTGTTGAGCGCAGTTAGTACTTTACACAAGACAAGCACACCAACCCCACAACCCCCTCAATGACACCTCGGCCAAGCCCTTACCCAGATCCTGGCCCAACACCACCTCCTGTTTCTCAGCCACACAGAACTTGGATTACCCCTCTCCTCCTAGAATCCAATGCACGCTGATACCAGCCCTGTCTCCGAACTCTGCAGCCCGAAAGCTCTCCTCCCCTATACCTGTCCCCAGATCTCTTAGACGCAAACCCCTTTTCCCACTGCCAGGCAAAATCACATTCACCCCCAACCCTCCCCCGCAGCAACCCCACCACCTCTTGACCCCAACAACCCATCCCTTGCCACCTCTCAGACCCGATATCTCCTACCCACTCTGACCTACCCTAAATGCTCCAATACTTACCCTCCCCCTTGCTGCCATGGTCTCTGGCACTCTTCCATCCCTGCCTACTTGTCCTCCTACCCTCTGTGCACTTTCTGGCACCCAACATACTTTCCCTACCAATCTGGCACGTTACCTGGGTGTCACCTTTCTCCAACACCACACTCTCATCTCTATTCTCCAGCGTCTGCAGTCCTCACGTTCACCTAGTTACCCTTCTCCTTATCTATCTTGACCCACCTGGCACCTATGGGCATTCTAATACACTGACCCACCTGGCACCTATTGGTAAGCTAACATCCTGATCCACTCGACACCCATTGGCACTCTAATACCCTAACCCACCTGGCACTTATTGTCTCTCTAACACCCTGACCCAGCTGGCACTTACTGTCTCTCTAACACCCTGAACCACCTGGCACTTACTGGCTCTCTAACACCCTAACCCACCTGGCACTTACTGGCTCTCTAACACCCTGACCCAGCTGGCACTTACTGGCTCTCTAACACCCTGAACCACCTGGCACTTACTGGCTCTCTAACACCCTGACCCAGCTGGCACTTACTGGCTCTCTAACACCCTGACCCAGCTGGCATGTAGTGGCACACTAACACCTGACCCAGCTGGCACCTAACCTGACACGTATTTTACATTTTAACCCTTTGACAGCAGCCGTCAAGGTGACTGTGTGTGTGTGAGATGCTACATCTTTAAATTACAGAATCTGATTGCTGAGATAAAGGGGCCATGGTTGACCTCCCCTTGACTATTTTATTATTGCAAAGATATATTTTATTCACAAAAAATCCTCATGCCCATAGAGTTACTGAAGCAGTTCTGTGTAGACTTTGTACCTGATGAACAAACATCAGAATTTGGCAATCTCTGCAGTTGCAGACAAGCCCAAGGCATTTCTTTATTATGTCAGATTATATTTACATATTTCAAAAATATATAATAGCATAGTTTCAAAAACATATATTATTCATGCACTTGACTCTCTTCTTTTTAAATTTTACCCTCCTTGCTGCAGTGTTTCTCCCCCCACCCTGACCAACTTCGAACATCTTAAACTACCCAGACCAGAGTGGGAAGCAAGTCATGGGCTAAGTCCCGGAGTCGGGAACAGAGTGAGTGTGGGCTGTGTCCCAGAGCGGGGATCAGGGGGAGTGTGAGCTGTGTCCCAGAGTGGGGAGCAGGGGGAGTGTGGGCCGTGTCCCAGAGCGGGGAGCAGGGGGAGTGTGGGCCGTGTCCCAGAGCGGGGAGCAGGGGGAGTGTGGGCCGTGTCCCAGAGCGGGGAGCAGGGGGAGTGTGAGCTGTGTCCCAGAGTGGGGAGCAGGGGGAGTGTGAGCCGTGTCCCAGAGTGGGGAGCAGGGGGAGTGTGGGCCGTGTCCCAGAGCGGGGAGCAGGGGGAGTGTGCGCCATGTCCCAGAGTGGGGAGCAGGGGGAGTGTGGGCCGTGTCCCAGAGTGGGGAGCAGGGGGAGTGTGCGCCATGTCCCAGAGCGGGGAGCAGGGGGAGTGTGAGCTGCGTCCCAGAGCGGGGAGCAGGGGGAGTGTGAGCTGTGTCCCAGAGCGGGGAGCAGGGGGAGTGTGCGCCATGTCCCAGAGCGGGGAGCAGGGGGAGTGTGGGCCGTGTCCCAGAGCGGGGAGCAGGGGGAGTGTGCGCCATGTCCCAGAGTGGGGAGCAGGGGGAGTGTGAGCTGTGTCCCAGAGCGGGGACAGGGGGAGTGTGCGCCATGTCCCAGAGCGGGGAGCAGGGGGAGTGTGGGCCGTGTCCCAGAGCGGGGACAGGGGGAGTGTGGGCCGTGTCCCAGAGCGGGGAGCAGGGGGAGTGTGCGCCATGTCCCAGAGCGGGGAGCAGGGGGAGTGTGCGCCATGTCCCAGAGCGGGGAGCAGGGGGAGTGTGAGCTGCGTCCCAGAGTGGGGAGCAGGGGGAGTGTGCGCCATGTCCCAGAGCGGGGAGCAGGGGGAGTGTGCGCCATGTCCCAGAGCGGGGAGCAGGGGGAGTGTGCGCCATGTCCCAGAGCGGGGAGCAGGGGGAGTGTGGGCTGAGCAGGCCCAGAGATGTGCCCCAAAACGTTCCATGAGTTGGTGTCCCGTCTCCCCGTTGTAGAGGTGACCACATCGAGAGCAACCGACACAGTAGGTGAGGTTTTTGGATGTGCAGGAAAATCCGTGTTGGATGTGGCAATTTCTTTTCCGTCCTTGGCTGGAGCTAAGGTGAGGAGGTGTGGGTACAGGTTTATCCCTCTTGTCGTGTTAGGGGAAGGTGCTAAATATGGCGGGTGGGTTGGTGAGGGGGCATTAACCCAGGGAGGGAGTTGCAGAGGGAAAGGTCCCTGCGGAATGCAGATAGTGAGGGGAATATATCTCTGGCAGCGGGGTCCGCCTGTAGGTGGCAGAAGTGGCAGGGGATGATGCGTTGTATCTGGAGGTTGATGGGGTGGAAGCTGAGGACTGGGGGTTCTGTCTTTGTTCTGATTTGCAGGGTGGGGTTCAAGGGCGAAGGTGTGGGAAATGGAGGAGATGCATGGGTGGGGGGGTGCAGGGGGGTGGAGGGTGTGCATTGTTGACCACTTGGCGGGGAAAAGGTGCTGTCCTTGAAATCTGGGATGTTCTGGAGTGGAACGACTCCTCCTGGGAGCAGATGTGGCGGAGGCGGAGGAATTGGCAGTAAAGGGATAGTGTTTTCTCAGGGGTGGGGGGCGTGGGAGGAGGTGTAGCCCATTTAGCAGTAGTCTTTACATATGTAGATCGAACAAAGACGTTTTTACTTACATATTTACATATATTTGAGGCACTGGGGGAGGTCTGATCACAGAATCGATTCCCATTTAACTTCAGCAGGAAGACGGTGGTCTTTCCCCACGGCATCAGCTGTTCCAAGCTTCAGTGCGTCCCTCAGCACTCGGCCAAGGGCTCTGGGATGTGCCAGTCTGCAACACTCAGCCAGGATCAGCTCCTTCCTCTGGAAGGCCCAGCAAATTCCGGGCAGACCACGGTTTGCCTTTCCCCACCCTCTGAGGGGCCTGTCGGATTGGGAAGCACAGTTCCGTGTTTCTGAGGGAGCTCTGATTGGACCCTCCTGTCGGTAAGGTGGAGCTCCCCACCTCTCTACTGGTTTTGTCAAGAACCCAGGCAGCAGAGAGCAGGCGCTCAGTGTGAGAACAGCTGCCCTCGGACAGTAATGTCCCCCGATCTCGTTGTGCACAGTCAGTTATCCTGTAACGCGGAGGGTGTGTTATTGTGCAACACCGCGTTGCAGAAAAATTGCACTTTGGCAACGGTGCCAAAAGTGTTGGCGATGTAATCGGGTTACAGCCAGCTCGCGTTTCGAAAGTTTGTGTTGTAGAAACTGTCTCCAATTTATCAACTGCGTGACAGTGAATTTGTGTCACTGTACAACGACCTGTTTGCTGATGAAGCAGATTGGTGGGAAAGGCCCAGTGAAAATGCAAAGCCCCACCTTCTGCTGATTGCTCCGCAATGTTTCTTCACTACTCCCCCCACTCCCCCCTCAGCTGGGGGTCCATTGTTTGAGACCTCACCACCTCATTTGTTCTGCTTGGTTCATTGCCAGAGGATTCGCAGGAGGGTTAAAATCAACCAGGTAAAAATAATGACTGCAGATGCTGGAAACCAGATTCTGGGTCAGTGGTGCTGGAAGAGCACAGCAGTTCAGGCAGCATCCAAAGTGCAGCGAAATCGATGTTTCGGGCAAAAGCCCTTCATCAGGAACACTTCAACCCCAGGGCAGCAATGTGGACTTCAACAGTTTCCTCATTTCCCCTTCCCCCACCTCACCCTAGTTCCAAACTTCCAGCTCAGCACTGTCCCCATGACTTGTCCGGACTTGTCCTACCTGCCTATCTCCTTTTCCACCTATCCACTCCACCCTCTCCTCCCTGACCTATCACCTTCATCCCCTCCCCCACGCACCCATTGTACTCTATGCTACTCTCTCCCCACCCCCACCCTCCTCTAGCTTATCTCTCCACGCTTCAGGCTCACTGCCTTTATTCCTGATGAAGGGCTTTTGCCCGAAACGTCGATTTTACTGCTCCTCGGATGCTGCCTGAACTGCTGTGCTCTTCCAGCACCACTAATCCAGAATCTGCTTGGTTCATGTACACAACACAAGGACTGATTCACTCACATTGTTGTCAGCAGTGTGGTCACATTGCAGAACCGCTCTCCCTCAGGCAGCAACTCCAACCTACTTCTATGTGTTTTGTTTTGCGTTCGTACTGGGAACTGGCCAGACTCACAAAAGAGCAATTGTTCTCCTTTCTCGCAGTGAACAGCGCTTGGGGAGAAATCCTGACGGGTTTCTGTTGACGTGTTGTCAGTCTGTCAGAAAGGGCTTCTGTGTTATCCACCGTCCTTTGATGTTTACCTTAGGCTCATGCGTTTTCAAACGTTGCTGCGTTGCTCTCCTGTTGGAGTCAGACAACGCGGTCTCATCGGGTGTGTGCAAGGCCCAGGGTTGATGGGAAGGGTGAGGGGGAGCTCAGGGCTGTACAACACATTACTAGGCCTGGGATGCACCTCAGTGTTTCCCCATCCCTGGAGTAAACATGGGCACTGTTGTACCGTAGGGAATGGGGGAGGGGGGTGGGTCAACCAATTTGGGCAAAGCAAGATCCCACACACCCCAATCGCCAGATTAATCGGTCATAGAGTCCTAGACCACGGAGAGAGGCCCTTTGGCCCAAACTGGTCCATGCTGACCAAAATGTCCATCAACACTGACCCCATTTCTCTACCCATGGCCCATATCCTTACAAACTTTTCCTATCCGCATACTTATCCAAAAACCTTTTAAAGTTGTACCCACTTCAACCACGTCTGCTGGCAGCTCATCCATATGCGTACCACCCTCTGTATAAAAAATGTTGCCCCTCAGGTTCCCTCTTATTCTTTCCCCTCTAACCCTAAACTGATGCCCTCTAGTCCTTGATTCCCCAAACCTGGGAAAAAGACTGAGTGCATTCACCCTCTCCATCTCTCCATACCTCTCATGTTCTTATACACCTCTATAAAGGCTCCCCCCACACACCCCCAACCTCAGTCTCCTACACTCTAAAGAAATTAGGCCTAGCTTGTCCAACCTCCTGATAACTCCTATAACAAGGTGACCAACACTGAACACAGTATTCCAAGTGCGGCCTCACCAACTGCAACATAACTTCCCAACTCCTTATGTGGAGTTAGCCAAGGGAGAGATATTGGTCAGGACTCCAGGGAGAGTTTGCCCTAACTTTTCGGAACTTGTGCCACAGAATGGCTCACACCCACCCAGGAGGGGTCTGGCGTTTCACCTCATCTGAAAGAAGGCAGCTCTGCCAGTGTAGCACAGTCAGTACTGCACTCGGAGTGCCAGCCTAGGTCAGGTCCCCAGAGTGGGACTGGAACCCACAACTTTCTGGCTCAGAGATCAAGTGCAGCTTTGGTCACGTTGCTCTCTGTCGCTCACTGGTCCAATGTCCTCCTCTTTGTCCAGGAAGGCATTGGCTGGTATTGTACTGCAGAACCGATTTCCCTCACCCAGACGACCACCTCTTCCACACAAACCTAGGTCAAACCATCGTGGGTAAGGCATTGAGACCGGGCCCCGATCCCGCTCACTGCCCATCTATCAGGGGGTTACCAGGTGAAAATGGGGAGCACCGTGGAGTTCATTATCACACACTGCCCTCTTCCTATTCCTTACCTCCCTACCAAAAGGTTTTTCAAAGAGTGACTATGAATTCAGAGAAAAATGGCGAGTGGGTGAGAAGAGGAGAATAAACAGTAAAGGTTCTTAGTGACAGTAGAATGTGCTGCCAGCTTTTTTTAAAAAAAATCCATTCACAGTATGAAGCGTAATTGGCTCTGCCAGCATTTATTGCCCATCACTAATTGTCCTGAGGAGAGTTTTGAGTCAACCACATTGCGGTGGGTCTGGAGTCACCTGTAGGCCAGACCAGGTACGGATGGCAGTTTCCTTCCCTGAAGAACATTAGTGAGCCAGATGGGTTTTTCCAGCAATTGGCAGTGGATTGAAGGCCATCATTACATTCTTAAACATTGACTTAAAATTCCACTATCTGCTGTGGTGGGATTCGTACCCACATCCCCAGAACATCGCTTGTGTTAACAGCCCCAGAAGTAATAAGCACTAGGCCTTGCCTCCCCTTAATTGTTGCAACAGATTCAATAGTAACTTTCAAAATTGCTTGCAAGTTTTCAGGGCTATCGTGAAAGAATGAGAGTTTGTGCATGGACAGTGGGAATAAAGAGTCAGCACGAGCATTATGGACTGAATGGCCTCTCACTGTGATGGCTGTCACTTTGGTCAGTGGAGTGCCACAAGGATCAGTGCTGGGTCCACTAATTTTGTCATTTATGTAAATGAGCTGGATGTGAATGGTATCTGTGGGGCAGCTCAGTGGTTAGCACTGCTGCCTCACAGCACCAGGGGCCTGGGTTCAATTCCCGCCTCGGGCGACTGTGTGGATTAGATTAGATTTACAGTGTGGAAACAGGCCCTTCGGCCCAACAAGTCCACACCGACCCGCCGAAGCGCAACCCACCCATACCCCTTACCTAACACTACGGGCAATTTAGCATAGCCAATTCACCTGACCCGCACATCTTTATGACGGTGGGAGGAAACCGGAGCACCCGGAGGAAACCCACGCAGACACGGGGAGAACGTGCAAACTCCACACAGTCAGTCGCCTGAGGCGGGAATTGAACCCAGGTCCCTGGCGCTGTGAGGCAGCAGTGCTAACCACTGTGCCACCGTGCTGCCCCACTGGAGTTTGCACAGATCTCCTGAGTCTGTGTGGGTGTGCTCTGATTTCCTCCCACAGTCACAGAGATGTGCAGGTTAGGGTGGATTGTCCATGCTAAATTGCCCATAGTGTTCAGGGATGTGTAGGTTAGGTGCATTAGTCAGGGGTAAATGTAGAGTAATGGGTTTGGGTGGGAGACTGTTCGGAGGGTCAGTGTGGAATTAGTGGGCTGAAGGGCCTGTTTTCATGCTGTAGGGATTCTAAGAGCATAGGAGGTATAGTTAGTGAGTTTGCAGATGACACCAAAATTGAAGGTGTAGTGTACAGTGCAGAAGGTTACCTCAGATTACAACGGGATCTTGATCAGGTGGGCCAATGGGCTGAGGAGTGGCAGATGGAGTTTAATTCAGATAAATGCGAGGTGCTGCATTTTGGAAAAGCAATTCAGAGCAGGACTTATACACTTAATGATAAGGTTCTGGGATGTGTGGCAGAACTAAGGGACCTTGGAGTGCAGGTTCATAGCTCCTTGAAAGTGGAGTCGTGTTGGTACGTGTATGAAATGAGCTGCCAGAGGAAGTGGTGGAGGCTGGTACATTCACAGCATTTAAAAGGCATCTGGATGGGTGTATAAATAGGAAGGGTTTAGAGGGATATGGGTCAAGTGCTGGCCAATGGGACTGGATTAGGTTGGGATACCTGGTCGGCATGGACGAGTTGGACCGAAGGGTCTGTTTCCGTGCTGTATGACTCTATACCTTTTCTTTGGTGTCAGAGGGAGTGCAAGACAGATATAAAGCAGGGCAGATGGACTGGTTGCCTGACGGTGAAACACAGCAGGCCAGGCAGCATCTCAGGAATAGAGAATTCGACGTTTCGAGCATAAGCCCTTCATCAGGAATAGGAGAGAGAGAGCCAAGCAGGCTAAGATAAAAGGTAGGGAGGAGGGACTAGGGGGAGGGGCGATGGAGGTGGGATAGGTGGAAGGAGGTCAAGGTGAGGGTGATAGGCCGGAGTGAGGTGGGGGCGGAGAGGTCAGGAAGAGGATTGCAGGTTAGGAGGGCGGTGCTGAGTTGAGGGAACCGACTGAGACAAGGTGGGGGGAGGGGAAATGAGGAAACTGGAGAAATCTGAGTTCATTCCTTGTGGTTGGAGGGTTCCCAGGCGGAAGATGAGGCGCTCCTCCTCCAGCCGTCGTGTAGTTGTGTTCTGCCGGTGGAGGAGTCCAAGGACCTGCATGTCCTCGGTGGAGTGGGAGGGGGAGTTAAAGTGTTGAGCCACGGGGTGATTGGGTTGGTTGGTTCGGGCGGCCCGGAGGTGTTCTCTGAAGCGTTCCGCAAGTAAGCGGCCTGTCTCACCAATATAGAGGAGGCCACATCGGGTGCAGCGGATGCAATAGATGATGTGTGTGGAGGTACAGGTGAACTTGTGGCGGATATGGAAGGATCCCTTGGGGCCTTGGAGGGAAGTGAGTGTGGAGGTGTGGGCGCAAGTTTTACATTTCCTGCGGTTGCAGGGGAAGGTGCCGGGGGTGGAGGTTGGGTTGGTGGGGGGTGTGGATCTGACGAGGGAGTCACGAAGGGAGTGGTCCTTGCGGAACGCTGATAGGGGAGGGGAGGGAAATATATCCTTGGTGGTGGGGTCCGTTTGGAGGTGGCGGAAATGGCGGCGGATGATACGTTGTATGCGGAGGTTGGTGGGGTGGTAGGTGAGAACCAGTGGGGTTCTGTCTTGGTGGCGGTTGGAGGAGCGGGGCTCAAGGGCGGAGGAGCGGGAAGTGGAGGAGATGCGGTGGAGGGCATCGTCGATAGGGTTATTTCCGCCACCTCCAAACGGATCATCCGCCGCCATTTCCGCCACCTCCAAACGGATCATCCGCCGCCATTTCCGCCACCTCCAAACGGACCCCACCACCAAGGATATATTTCCCTCCCCTCCCCTATCAGCGTTCCGCAAGGACCACTCCCTTCGTGACTCCCTCGTCAGATCCACACCCCCCACCAACCCAACCTCCACCCCCGGCACCTTCCCCTGCAACCGCAGGAAATGTAAAACTTGCGCCCACACCTCCACACTCACTTCCCTCCAAGGCCCCAAGGGATCCTTCCATATCCGCCACAAGTTCACCTGTACCTCCACACACATCATCTATTGCATCCGCTGCACCCGATGTGGCCTCCTCTATATTGGTGAGACAGGCCGCTTACTTGCGGAACGCTTCAGAGAACACCTCCGGGCCGCCCGAACCAACCAACCCAATCACCCCGTGGCTCAACACTTTAACTCTCCCTCCCACTCCACCGAGGACATGCAGGTCCTTGGACTCCTCCACCGGCAGAACACAACTACACGACGGCTGGAGGAGGAGCGCCTCATCTTCCGCCTGGGAACCCTCCAACCACAAGGTATGAACTCAGATTTCTCCAGTTTCCTCATTTCCCCTCCCCCCACCTTGTCTCAGTCGGTTCCCTCAACTCAGCACCACCCTCCTAACCTGCAATCCTCTTCCTGACCTCTCCGCCCCCACCCCACTCCAGCCTATCACCCTCACCTTGACCTCCTTCCACCTATCCCACCTCCATCGCCCCTCCCCCTAGTCCCTCATCCCTACCTTTTATCTTAGCCTGCTTGGCTCTCTCTCTCCTATTCCAGATGAAGGGCTTATGCTCGAAACGTCGAATTCTCTATTCCTGAGATGCTGCCTAACCTGCTGTGCTTTGACCAGCAACACATTTGCAGCTGTGATCTCCAGCATCTGCAGACCTCATTTTTTACTTGACGGTGAAACAGGGTGATGATTAGCTCCTCACACCGAACATTTCCCAGCGATCTTCAGTGAACTTCCTCCTGCAGCTCCCACCTTTCCTGCTAATATAATTGGATTTAGAGACAAAACAAACGGCAGATGCCTGGAATCCAAGGTAGACAGGCAAGAGGCTGGGAGAATGCTGGCAGGCCAGGCAGCATCAGGAGGAGGAGAAGGCGATGTTTTGGGTGTAACCCTTCCTCAGGACTGGGGGTGGGGGTAGGGGGAGCTGCAGATAAAGGGGGTTGGGGGCAAGGATTATAGGTGGGGAGAGGGGCAGAATGTGAGGTAGTGAGTATGGGTGGTAGGTACGATCTGGGTGGTCGATGGGAGGAATGAATCCGGTTGGTAGCTGGAAGGAAGGGTCAGTAGGAGGAATGGAAGGGAGGGGGAGAGGCTGGAGAGGAAGGTGGGGGATGAGTGGGATGGTTATTTTTTTCAATTTTTGAAATTGGAGAACTCAATATTGAGCGCTCGGGCTGTCGGCTGCACAAGCAGAAGATAATAGTGTTGGTCTTTCAGTTTGGAGTTGGTTCACCCACTTCACGTTTCCAGTTGTGGATTATTTTCTCAGCCCCTAAACTGTCAAGCTGTACACAGGGTCTCTCCATCCTTTCACTGAGGTGTGGATGTGGCTGCATTTATCTCTCACCCTTCATCACCCTGAGCTAGTGGTTGGTTGGCAGCAGAGGGCCATGGGTGTGGGGCTGGTGTACCAGGTGAACACCAGTCAGGGTGAGGACAAGGTCATTACAATTGATTCATCATTCAAGAGGCCCACCAATCAGAGCTGACTTGCCGACCAATCAGGACCTTTTCCTGCTGCAGTGTAAGTTGTTGTTCCCTTCAAAATTTGGCATTCTTGCATCTGTCCTGAAGAGTGCCGGAAAAATAGCTTCGGCAACTACTTCTTTCAGAGGCAGCATGACTTTTCCCCTGAAAGACTTGAGCAAATTCCTTGCCTTTTACAATTCCTCGCCACTTTTCCTGATTAATAATCTGAGGATGACGGTTCAAATCCCACCGGGGGAGGACTTGAAAGTGGTGGTGGCCGTGGTAGCTGGCCTTCTCGAAGCATTTCCTTCCGGCCTCGTCTGGAACGTGATATCCCACAGGAAACAGAAACCTAACTGAACAAAGCAGGATGCCCTGGTCACGGTCCTGGCCCTTCCTCAGCGCTGAATCATTTGTGACAGTAAGCGTCTACTGCAGCCAACACAAACAGATGAATCATACTTCACAGACTCTCCAACCAAGCCTCGTGAGTCTGAGGAGGAGGGATGTTCGAACTTTGAAACGTCTCGAAAGCTCACGGTGTACGTTGGACCCTCCAGCGAGGATGAGAGGGCCTGTTCTGCACCCCGCCTTCTCCTGAAGCAATTGGGCCACAGCCCATTGGTGAGGTCCTTGCGGAGACTTGGCCCAACCATCGGCTGCCTTGGAAAGCCGATCTGGGTCCGAGGCACAGCATTGCAGAACCTCTTCGTGGCTGGGGAATGTGGCGATGGTAGATCAGAAACTGAGACTGATAGGAACAAACTCCTGCGTTTCCACAGCCCTGGCTTTCACAACATCAGGGTGTCACGGGGCACTTAAGAGTCACACACGCACCACCGTCTGCATGAAAAAGTTACCCCTGGGTTCCTTCTAAATCTTTCCCCCCCCCCCTCACCTTAAACCTACGCCCTCTGTTTCTCAAATCCCCTACCCTGGGGAAAGGACCATGTCTATTCACCCTATCCATGCTCCTCATGATTTTATACATGTCTATCAGATCACCCCTCAGTCTCCTGGGTTCCAGGGAAGAAAATTTTCAGCCTATCCTTATAACTCAAACCCTCCAGTTTCGGTAACATTCCGGTGCACCCTTTCCCATTTAATAACATCCTTCCTGTAGCAGGGTGACCAGAATTGTTCACAGTACTCCAAATGTGACCTCAACGACATCCTATACAACTGTAACAAACATTTACCACCAATAAAGTAATTTTTATATTGCACATGATATTGCAGTGACTGTTACATGTAGCAGTCAATTTACTCACTGCAAGCTCTGGTAAGAGCAAAGTAAAATGACCAACCAGATAATTAATTTAGTGAGTGTTGGTTAAGGAGTTGATATTAGCAAGGTCACTGGGGCTATTTCATTTAGCTAAAGCCCTTTCCACTGCGAACGTCTCTGGATCTGCCACAAATCTGGTCAGCATGGATGGGTTGGGCCGAAGGGTCTATTTCCATGCTGTACATCTCTATGACTCTATGACTATGAAGCTTTTGGGCTATTCCTGACCATCCGCAATTAAAATACAATTTGAAGCAGGCTGGCTAATCCACCAAGATTTGCTGACTGGAAATTCCATCAAAAAAACTCTTGAGAAACATCCAACAGGCTCACTGCTTTGCAATCTTGTCAAAGTATTCAGCTGAGATGGTATAAGCAAGGGACCGAGAAATTCATTGTCACCGTGTCCATTGTAAGGACTGAAGCAAGTGCCCTCAAAGTAAAAATGGCGTCCAGCGGGAACATAGTTGCTGTGCACCAGAAGGAAGCCATCTTGGTAAAGGCTGCAGTATTGATGACCAAAGCCCACATCTGAATCAAGCTTCAGGCTCCATGGATGGTCTTGTTTAAGATTCTCTTCCTGATACTCAGCTGTCCATAGAGGCAAAAAGTCTTTTTTTTAAATTAGAATTAGTTTTTATTGTCATATACATGAGCACAGTGAAAATTTTCCAATGTTACCATTCCCGGTGCCATCTTAGGTACAGGGACTGAGGTATAAAATCTGAGTGGAAAATAAGGAAATATGTTACAAGTTCAGTTACATTTCTTGTCAGTGTAAAGTAGTAAATAAGAAATTAAGTTATAAGTTCAAAATTACAGTCCTTCTTTAGCCCTGAGTCTGCAGTCACTCCATGTTTGACTTTCCCCATGAGGGCTTGATCTCTCTCCTGCGCTGGCCTCGATCTCCCAATCTCCAATCCGCTGTCTCCATGCTGCCGTCCCACCACCGACCAGGCTCACCAATCACCACAGGCTGCCGGAGTCCCACCCTGGGCATTGCCCCAGGCCCCCAGCCACTTCCACGATGCAACGGGCCGCCAGAATTCTGCGGGCACACCATCTACCTCATGACCAACGGCACTGGCAGCAGCCATCACCACCGCTGCCTCCAGAAAGTAAGTAAGCAGAGAAAAAAAAACTGAAAGAAAAACAAAGAAAGGAAGAAAAGAAGAAAGAAAAGTGGTTAGAGCAGATGGGCTCTGGCTCAGGAGACCTACGCCGCTGCCATCTTGGAATCAATGGCGGATAACGAAATCACAGAATGATACCCTTTGGCCCATTGTGTCTGTCATCAAACATCTATCTGTCCTAAACCCATTTTCCAGCACTTGACCCATAGCTTTGGATGCTTTGGCATTTCAAATGGTCATCTAAATATTTATTAAAACACTTGAGGGTTCCTTTTTGGCAGTGAGTTCCAGCAACCTGTCAGCCTGCTCTAAACCTCCCATTCCTTGCCTTAAAACTGTGCCCCAGTTAATCGATGCCTTCCCCCAAGACCAGAAGAGCATTAGAAATGGGAACAGGAGTAGGCCATTTGGCCCTTCAATCCTGCTCCTCCATTCAATGGCGTTATGGCTGATCTGACATCTCTTGTGTTCATTTTCCTGAGCTTTCCCAGTGACCCTCAAATCTCTGACTGATCAAGATCTATCTCAGATTTAAATACACACGAGGACCCTGCCACAGATGTGGCAAGGAGTTCCAAAGACCCTCAACCCTTTGAGAGAAGAAATTCCTCCTTATCTCAGTATTAAAACTTCTTTATTCTGAGACTATGCCCTCTGGTCCTAGAATCTTCCAAGCCGGGAAATATCCGCTCTACATTTATCCTGTCAAGCCCCTTAAGAGTCCTATATGTTTCCAATAAGCACACCTCTCAGTATTCTCATTTCCAATGAGTAGAGTCCCAACCTGTCCAACCTTTCCTCATAAGCAATCCCTCCAGATTGGGGACCATCCCAAGTCAACCTTCTCTGAGCTGCCTCCAATGAAGTGACATCTTTCCTTCAATAATGGGACCAAAACAACTCTCCGTACTTCAGATGTGGTCTCACCAGCAGCTTGTAGAGTTGCAGTAAGGCCTCCCTACTCCTATACTCCTTGAAATAAGAGCAAGCATTCCATTAACCATCATGATTAACTGACATACCTGTGTGCTAGCTTTCTGCGTATCATGCACAAGTCCCTTTGTGCTCAGCTTTCAGGAGTCTTTCTCCATTTATTTTTTTATAATTTTCTTTTCTTTGTTTTCCTTTCAAAATGAACAACTCCAAATGTCCCGCACAATATTCCATTTGCCAATCTTTTGCCCATTAACTGAACCTGTCAATATTGCTCCATGGACGGTTTGCAATCCTGTCAAAACTTGCCTTTCTGCCTAGTTTTATGTCGTCTGCAAATTTGACAGTACATTCGTTCCCTTCCTTCAAATCATTAATATAGTTTGCAAACCAGTCCCTGTGGGGCACCATGGTTGCAGCTGGGAAGATATTCACCCTGTCTATCCTATTTTATTGCTCAGAATTGTATCTAATCCACAACCTTCTCTGGAAAGAAACCCCGAGATTATTGAGTATATATCCTCATAGTTGAATTGCTCCAGTCCATGTAACGTCCTGGTGAACATCCTCTGCACCCTCTTCAGTGCAACCACATCTTTCCTATAGTAGGGGTGACCAGAACTGCTCACAGTACTCCAATGGTGGTCTAACATATACAACTCCATCATAAACTTGACAAATAAAGGCAAGTATCCCAGGGTAAAGGGTCTTCCGGGAGCTCATCTGCAGTTAGTAAAGCTGCAACTATCCGTTTTAAAAGCATGACTTACCTGAACATGGGTCCAGGAGGAGTAGACCAACTCAGGTACCCTGGCGAAGTGCCCATCTACTATTAGCTTTGGAAGCATTCCTTAGAAAAGACCTTGCCCTAACCTGGTGCATCAACCTTTCCATATTCCATGCAAAATAATTGTTTAGGATCACACACAGACACACAGACCCAGATAGACACACAGACCCAGTGAGGGAGACAGGGACACAAAACCCAGTGAGGGAGATAGACACACAGATACAGTGAGGGAGATAGAGACACAGACTCAGTGAGGGAGATAGAGACACAGACTCATTGAGGGTGATAGACACACAGACCCAGTGAGGGAAATAGAGACATAGACTCAGTGAAGAAGATAGTTGGCTAGTCAGGTTCACTGAGAGAGAGAGGAGTAATCAGGAATATTGATGCGCAAAAGAGAGAGACAGTCATGGACAAATCCCCCAATTGTAGCAGGGATTGAGTGAGATAGGGAGATAGAGACACACAGACTCAGTGAGGGAGATAGACAAACAGATCCAGTGAGGGAGAGAGAGAGAGAGAGAGAGAGAGAGAGAGAGAGACAGACCCAGTGAGAGAGATAGACAGACAGACTCAGTGAGGGAGATAGAGACACAGACCCAGTGAGAGAGATAGAGACGCAGACCCAGTGAGGGAGATGGAGACACAGACTCAGTGAGAGAGAGACACACAGGCACAGTGAGGGGGATAGACACAGACCCAGTGAGGGAGATAGACACACAGACTCAGTGAGAGAGACATAGACACACAGACTCAGTGAGAGAGATAGATAGACTCAGTGAGGGAGATGGAGACACAGACTCAGTGAGGGAGAGAGACACACAGACTCAGTGAGGGAGATAGACACACAGACTCAGTGAGAGAGAGAGAGACACACAGACCCAGTGAGGGAGGAAGACCCACTGGCTCAGTGAGGGAAATACAGACACAGACCCAATGAGGGAGATAGACACACAGACCCAGTGAGGGAAATACAGACACAGACCCAATGAGGGAGATAGACACACAGACCCAGTGAGGGAGATAGAGACTTACAGACTCAGTGGGAGAGATAGAGACACTGACCCAGTGAGGGAGATAGAGACACACTGGCTCAGTGAGGGAAATACAGACACAGACCCAGTGAGAGAGATAGAGACACTGACCCAGTGAGGGAGGTAGACACACTGGCTCAGTGAGGGAAATACAGACACAGACCCAGTGAGGGAGATAGACACACAGACCCAGTGAGGGAGACAGGGACACAAAACCCAGTGAGAGAGATAGAGACACAGACTCAGTGAGGGAGATAGAGACACAGACTCAGTGAGGGAGATAGAGACACAGACCTAGTGAGAGAGATAGAGACACAGACTCAGTGAGGGAGGTAGACACACAGATACAGTGAGGGAGTTAGAGACACAGACTCAGTGAGGGAGATAGACACACAGATACAGTGAGGGAGATAGAGACACAGACTCAGTGAGGGAGTTAGAGACACAGACTCATTGAGGGAGATAGAGACACAGACTCATTGAGGGAGATAGAGACACAGACTCAGTGAGGGAGATAGACACACAGATACAGTGAGGGAGATAGAGACACAGACTCAGTGAGGGAGATAGAGACACAGGTACAGTGAGGGAGATAGAGACACAGACTCATTGAGGGAGATAGACACACAGACCCAGTGAGGGAGATAGAGACACAGACTCAGTGAAGAAGATATAGACACAGACTTAGTAAGGGAGATAGAGTCTCACAGACTCAGTGAGGGAGATAGAGACACAGACCCAGTGAGGGAGATAGAGACTTACAGACTCAGTGAGGGAGATAGAGATACAGACTCAGTGAGGGAGATAGAGATACAGACTCAGTGAGGGAGACACACAGACTCAGTGAGGGAGATAGAGACACAGGCCCAGTGAGGGAGATGGAGACACAGACCCAGTGAGGGAGATAGACACAAGACCCATTGAGGGAGATGGAGACACAGACCCAGTGAGGGCGATAGACACACCGACCCAGTGAGGGAGATAGACACAGACCCAGTGAGGGTGACTAACACAGAGACTCAGTGAGCGCAATGGATGCAGTTACTAATCTTAATGACATCTGAGTATTAATTTGTTCTGATTTGACTGAACCTTTTCCAAGTACAAATGTACGATAATTCCTTCGACCTCCAGAGGGGAAATGAGAAAAATCCCTCATTAATTGTAACTGAGTTGTGTGCTCCCTCTGTCTCTTGAATGTCCTCAACAAGCTGTTGCACATCTGTTGTGGGGTGTGTTGGAGAGAGGCTGTGCTGTTTGTGCCACAGATGTAAGGGATTAGAACGTTTACTTCAACAGATTTCTGCAGAGTATTGGTGAGGACCTTGGGCATTGGTTGAGCACACGCAGATGTTCCGTGAAGTTAATTTCTCGGCATGTGTGCACATTGGCAGAAAATACAGCAGCAGAGAACAGGGGTAGGAAGGGAACAACAACAACTTACACTTACATAGCATCTTGAGTGTCGTAAAATGTCTTAGGATACTTCACAGGAGCATTAGCAGTCATCTCAAACTGAGCTAGTAGGATAGAAAACTTTGCCAAGGAGCTAGGTTTCAAGGAGGTGGTGACGTTGGGGGTACAGAGAGGTGGAGACACCCGATTGCAGGGCTGACAGAGCTGAGGGATGCGGCTGTTGACAGTACAGGGAGGAAAATTGAGTTGCGAGTCAAGAGTATGGTGCTGCAAAAGCACACCAAATCAGGCAGCATCCAAGGAGCAGAAGAATCGAGGTTTCGGGTCTCATTCCTGATGAAGGACTTATGCCTGAAACGTCGATTCCCCTGCTCCTCAGATACTGCTGTGCTTTTTCCAGCACCACCCTCTCGACTCTGACTCTCCTGCATCTGCAGTCCTCACTTTCTCCGAAAAATTGAGTTGCGCAGTTGACAACTGGAGGATGGTAGGGGCTGAAGGAGGTAACACCCACCACACCATCACCTTCCCTTAAACACAGCCGGAAAGATCGAGGTATTGCTGGACCCACGGGAGGTCATGAGCACAGTGAGGATGGACAAGCTGGGCTTGGCATGAGTTAGAATACAGGCAATGGACTGCGGGAGTGTGCATCTTAACACAGAGCGATAGGCATGAGGCTGGTTAGAAGTACCAGCACAGAGAATGCTGGAGACACTCAGTAAGTCTGGCAGCATCTGTGGAGAGAGAGAAACAGAGTTCACATTTCGAGTTCGGTACGATTCTTCTTTGGAACAGCATCTGCAGTATTTTGCCTTCAGAGGAGAAAGTATGGATAGTTGAGTCTAAAAATGACTATCCAAAATAACTCTGAGACACCAAAAAGGCAGATTCACCTCTTTCAGAGCTTGAAGGCACATTCTGTCCCTGCTCCAGTTGTCTAGATATTCCATTTGTGATGGAGAGTAATGCGCGGATTCAATTCCCATCCTGCTTTGAAGGACTCTCCTTCCTCAATCTCTCTCCTCACCTGAGGTGCAGTGGCCCTCAGGTTAAACCACCAGCGGTTGTCTCTCTGTAATGCGAGAGCAGGCCTATGGTCTGAGAGGATCGTGGTGACTTTCTCTTCATTGCCCCTAAATTTAATCCTTCATTTACGCGATACGAGTGATTTAGTCAACCTACAGTTGCCAACATTTGACTCAGCACTGGGCCTAAATCAGTTGGCGCTACTTTGTTTGCTGGCCTACTTTGATTTCCCCAAATAGGCCGAGGATATATCCCACAATCCAGTTGGCAGCTCGCACAAGTCAACATGTTTGTTTATTACCTGCAGTGGTGTCCAAAGTCCCATCCTGCTTTCATCGTGAACTACGCCTTTTTCTATAAATAGAGTGACTTACAGCCTTGCTGTTAATTGAGAGTGATTAGCAGTCACTGAAGCACTGGTTCCTTTCCAAACAGTTGCTGATTGACATCCTCCGTGTAACAATAGCGCTATCTGCACCTTGGGCTTTTTTCTCTGGAGCGTTTCCAGTCTTGAGGAAGTTGTCTAAAAGAATATTCAAAGTGCTCTCATTGCCTTCCCTCACCCTCCCTGTCTAACTCTGCCGCAATTACAGTGATTGATGGAGGAGCTGTCTGAAGCAGAACCGACTCCTGTGGCAGTTCCTTCCACACTGACTGGGGTTCAGCAATCTATTCAAAGTATTGCCGGGCCTACAGTCCTCGGAGGCTGTACCAGAGTCTCCCCTTCAACTCTACGAGAAGCTCATTTGCCAGTGTCTAGAAAGGTCACAGGCGTTCTGGGAAAAGGCCACGGTATTTGCAGAGGGCTGCTTTGAGGTGGAGGGAGGCCGGGCCCACAATGCATTGGGTTTTGTCACATGACCTCCAAACGGCCTACCTATCAAACACTTTTCTTGTACGGAATAGCTTGCAGAAAACTGAAACAAAAGCATCTTTTTATTTGTTAAAAGGTAACCCACATTGCTGGGCTATCGAGAATCACCCATAGATCAGATCCAAAAGCATAGACAGAGTTTTCGAGGCCTTAGAGACCTGCATGAGTTTTTATGACTATGTTGTAGTTTCATTGTCACAATGACTTAGTCTAGCTTTCTACTTCAGAGCTTATACTTAACTGAAGGTAAACTCCTAGCTGCTATGCATGGAATTTAAACTGAGAAACTCTGCAGAATTAGTCCAGACCTTAAGGTTATTAGTCCAATAACATAGTCTCTTTGCTCCAGTCGCCACTGATAAATTGATCTTTAATTCCTGACTCCTGAAGTGTTGGCTAGAACTGCCTCACCAACCACTCTCTGTTTTAATGGTCAGGGAATTGCATGCAATCTGTCATCAAATTTCAGATGATTGTACTAGGCAACCCTCTCCACTGCCAAGATAGACAGGTAAACCTGCTGCCTCCAGACTTAAAAAAAAACCTCCTTCATGGGAGGTGGGGGTCACTGGCTGGACCAACACTTATTGCCCTGTCCCAGTTGCCCTTGCGAAGGTGGTGGTGAGCTGCCTTCTTGAACCACTGCCGACCACATACTGTGGGTCGACCCACCATGTTACTAGATGGGGGAATTCCAGAACTTGACCCAGTGACACTGAAGGAACAGCAATACATTTCCAAGTCAGGAGGGGAACTGGCAGGTGGTTGTGTTCCCATGTCTCTGCTGCCCTTGTCCTTCTGAATGCAAAGTCGTTGTGGGTTTGTCTAGAGAGCTACGGTGAATTTCTGCAGTGCATCTTGTAGATGGTACACACCGCTGCTACTGAGTGTCGGGGATGGAGGGAGAGGATGCTTGTGGATGTGGTGTTAATCAAGCGGGCTGCTTTCTCCTGGATGGTGGCGAGACTTCCTGAGTGTTGTTGTTGGAACCCAGCGGCTGTGAAGAAAGTTGAGACATCCAGTGGTTACGTTACAAGAAAATGCCAACGTCCTTTTATAGTCTCAAGAACAGGACATAAGGATTTTCTCTTCCTAGACATCACAGACATTTGCTACCATTCAATGTTTGTGTAAAGGTTTGTAGCTCGGGTGACGGTTGTTGTGGTTGTGGGTATGTTCGCCAAGCTGGGAAGTTGATTTGCAGACATTTCACCCCCTGTCTAGGTGACATCTTCAGTGCTTTGGAGTCTCCTGTGAAGCGCTGCTGTACTGTGTCTTGTGGAATTCATTTGGTCCTGTTCCTGTTGCTTCCTGTTCAGTGTAGTGGCCGGTATATAGGGTCTAGGTCAATGTGCTTCTCGATAGAGTAATTACATTAGTCTTGCACATGAATCCGAGTGGTCAGAGAAGTCTGCAGACGTCTAATAGACAAACAACACGGTGAGTACATGCCGTGACCTAACTCACTAGCCACTTGCATCTCAGAACGGACAGTTAAATTTCTCCAACCTCTCTGATTCATGACAGCCCATAAACTGGCAGCCACGCTCAGGCAACAACTCACCAGAACAAAAGACCCGATACCCATCATGTGCAAGACTAACCTAATTTACAGTCTCAATGCAGAGACTGCACAAACACTGCATAATGCAAACAGGCAGACAACTAGCAATCTGCATCCACAAACACCAACTAGCCACTAAATACCACGGCAAGCTGTAGCCATACACACAGGTGACAAGGACCACGGATTCGACTGGGGCAACACAACGATCACAGGACAGGCTAAACATAGGACAGCCAGAGAATTTCTAGAAGCACGGCCCTCAGCCACAGGCTTCATCGACAAGCACATTAACCTAGACCCAGTATACTGGCCACTACACCAAACAAGCAGAACAGCACCAAATGAATTCCACAAGACACAGTACAGCAGCACTTCACAGAAGGACCCAAAGCACTGAAGATGTCACCTAGACAGGGGGTGAAACGTCTGCAAATCAACTTCCTAGCTCGGCGAACATACCCACATTCATGGCATTTGGTACCATTTCAAAAAGTCTGGGTTAATATTACATTAATAGGCCATTTAGATCAAAATCTAACATTGTAGAGGCAGAATTAACACAATATCATGGCATTGAATGCTAACATCTCTTAACAAATCATTGGGGTCTGCTTTAATTCACATAAAAAGAAGCCTTTGTGCTCTGTGTTCTGTCATTCACTCCAAACGTTTGTAGAACATAGCATCAGATTACAGGTCCCTAAACCCATTGCAGCTGGATGTAAACAGAGATCTTCGTGCCTGGGAGTGAGCTGTACCTCACATTGATAACTAGCTTACTGAAACTTCACCATGGCAGTAGATACCAGGGTGTGATGATCATACAGGTATCACAAATAATCTCAAATCATGACCCAGCTGTGGACAATCATTGAGACCGAAACAACAATGAAAGTATAAAATCATAAAAGTATTGCACAATTATTATCGTTTCAGCCACAAGTGATTGCAAGATGTTGCAAAACGCACATCTCCTTAACTTACAGAGCAGAAGTGAAAGGTCTACTGTGAGCCATAACAATGCCGTGGCTCCCCTGTTGGCTGGTTCAGTTCAGCAACTGCTTGAGATTGGTTAGCTCAGTTGGCTGGATGGCTGGTTTGTGATGCAGAGTAATACACATCAGTGGCTGGTGTTTCTGTGATTGACTGTTTCTAATTAACCCCTTGTCTTGCCTGAGGTATGGTGACCCAGTACCAGCTATCTCTCCCGAGTGGGAGAGACGTCCAGTGAGCTTGTGAGATGAACGTGGCTGTATTTTTTATTAAATTCTCAATCACTTCCTGCCTGGTTATGTGTTTTGGAAAGCAGTATCTCTTACCCTCTTCATTCTATATCTTAATTAAGACATATTTACTTTGGTTCGGTTATTGAAAGAGATGGTGGCACTGGGAGCTGGAACTCTACAGTTTTCTACCAAAGTCCCAGAGAGGGATGTTTCTGCCTTCCAACAAGGGAACATATCATCATCCGTTTAATCGTGTCAGGGTAGCTTTGGCACACCTCACCCAGGATTAGCTTCAATGCTTGTTTCTGAGCACTTTCAAGTTTATGATTTCGTGGTAAGTCTAGCATTCCAAACAGGCACACTGTGTTCATGAATGGATTGGGACCCATTGTAATTACATATCATCAATGACATTACCATTGAACCCTATTGAAACCATTAGGTCACTGAAATGCTACCAGTGCTAAAGAGGCTAAATGATAAGGACAGGTGACATAGGTTAGGCTTGGAGATGCTAAGTATGGGAGATTAACAGTGATAAATTCGAAGTGTTCCAGCTGATTACAGGGTAGGGAACATTCAAACATGGACAATTTTTGGCATTGAAGGAAGCCACTTGGTTCCTTGCATCTGTGCTAACCAAGAAAGAGCTACCAGGCTAATGCCACTTTCCAGGTCTCAGTCTCAGCCCTGTAGGCTCAGCCACTTGAAGTGTATAATGTAGAGCAAAGAGTTTATACTCAATTATGTGAACAGTGACTTGACATCAGTAAGAGGTCACATGACAGCTCGAGTCTGGAAAAGATCTTGTGTCCAGCCTTGTGCTGAGCTTTAATAGTGTAAGTAGTTTGCAGAATGTTAAGGGAAAAAAGTCATTTTACCCACTGCTAATCTCTCTAGAATGTCTTGAACTTTGATAGTCTCTCTAGAAGGTCCCCCAACAACACAATCTCTTCTCAAACCCAATAACAGGACAACCAATTTCTTGTTAATGCGACAAGGAATCCTGCCTCTTACCACCTTTTGGTTAGAGACAAAAAATACAGCAGAAGATGGAATCCAAGGTAGACAGGCACGAGGCTGGAAAAGACAGCAAGCCAGGCAGCATCAGGAGGTGGAGAAGTCAATGTTTTCGGGTGTAACCCTTCTTCAGGGCTGGGGGTAAGTGTATGAGGAGTTGTAGAAAGCCATTGAGTATTAGATCTCCACCACCTTCAGGAGGTGAAAACATTTCCCTCCAACTCCCCTGTGCTCCTATCATCATCACTTTGAATCTCAGCTCAATGATCCTATCAAGAGGTATGGGTCTTTCCTATGAATAAATGTAGACTCCTCATTATTTGAAGAACTTGAAACAAATTCCCCCTCAACCACTTCTGCACCTGAGAAAACGTTGTGGCTAGTTTCTTGTCTCCTTATAGCTTAGATTCTCCACTCCTGACAAGACCTTCACAAACCTCCTTGACACCCTCTCCAATGGGACCTTCTTGGAGAGAGAGGGAAGTAAGTTCCTCTGGAGAGTAGGCCTAAATAAGGGAGCCACAACATTAAAATCAGAGCTGGGAGGTTCATTTCCAGACATTTCATCACCCCTCTAGGTCACATCTTCAATAGGCCTCAGGCAAAGCAGTGTACATGATTCCTGCTTTCTATCCATGTGTTTGGGTTTCTTTGGGTTGGTGGTGTCATGTCCTGTGGTGATGTCATTTCCTGTTCTTTTTCTCAGCAGGTGGTGGATGAGGGTCTAACTCAATCTAACATCACCACAGGAAATGACATCACCAACCCAAAGAAACCCAAACATATAAATAGAAAGCAGGAATCATGTACACTGCTTCGCCTGAGGCCGACTGAAGATGTCACCTAGCAGGGTGACGAAACGTCTGGAAATGAACCTCCCAGCTCAGTGAGCAAAACTACATCCAGAACCTCAACCTGAGCTACAAGACTCATTCAAATCAGAGCTAAAACACCCAGGATAAATTCCAGAATCATTACTGGCACCAGAAGTAGACACTGCCAATTAGAAGGACAAGGGCAGCGGATCAAGGGAACCAAAGCTCTGTGGGTACCAGAAATCTGGACCAAAGGCACAAGTTGCTAGAGAAGCTCAGTATTTCTGGTAGCATCTGTGGAGAGAAAGCAAAGTTAACATTTCAAGCCCAGTGACTCTTCTTCAGCTAATCAAACCTTTGCTGCTCTAAGGTACCTATATCCACCTTGCAGTAAATTTCAAGCCATTCACTTTACTGATTGAATGCACCTAAAATGTGTTAAAACTGAGATTGCTGATATATTTTAATCAATGGTATGATGGATAAAGAACAAAGCCAGATTAAAGGGAAAACATCAGATTCTCCCGAGTCGAACAGAGGAAGAGGCTCAAGGTGCTGAATTACATCTTTCCTGTTCTTATAAATTACTCGAAAATGATCCAGATGGTCTTAGTGTTATATGTGAAGCAATTCCTGCATTCTCCCATAGCGTGAGACTACCACTGGATCATCTGTTGGACCTTCAGAGCCAGTGGATAATCATGAATTAGACAGAGACAGTGGCTCAAAATTAGAATAGCTGAATCTATCAGAGATACTGGGGGATTGTTCAATATTCAGCAATGTTGGAGGATGATCAGAACACCAGAACTAGTATTATTGCTCCCGAAGACACTGGCTCAGTATTACCAGACAGACCAGGTCAGTATTGGACTATCAGAGAGATTCAGTTAGTATTGGACCATCAGAGAGACCTAGTCAGTACTGATCTATCATGGAGACTCGGTTGGTATTGGACTATCAGAGAAACTCGGTCAGTATTGAACAATCAGAGAGACTTGGTCAGTATTGGACTATCAGAGAGACTTGGTCAGTATTGGACTATCAGAGAGACCCAGTCAGTATTGGACTACCAGAAAAACTTGGTCAGTCCTGATCTATCATAAAGACTCAGTTGGTCAATGAGATGTGAGTCAATGGGAGGTTGATCAATGAGATGTTGACTGTGGGAGTTCAGGGATGGTGATGTTATTGAATGTAAAGGACATTGCCTATATGCTCACCCTTTGGAGAGGATCATTCCCTGAAACATGTGTTGTACAATTTATCACTTATCAGTCCAAGACTGAATGATGGAAGGCAGGTCATTGATGAAGCAGTTGAAAGTTGCTGGGTCTGGGACACCACCTGGGTTAGGGTTAGGGTTAGGGTTAAGGTTAGGGTTAGGGTAGGGTTCTACTACCATGAGCAGTTCTTACAATGATGTCCTGTGTCCATGATTACTGAAATCCAACCACCACTACGATCTTTCTTTGTACCAGCTGTGTCCCCAACCAGTGGAGAGTAGTCTCCCTGATTTGCATTGTTTTTTTCTATTTTTGCCAGGGCCCCTTGATGCCGAGCTTGGTCAAATGTAGCGTTGTTGTCATGGGCTGTCACTCTCACCTTAACCTCTGGAGTGCAGTCCTTTTGGCAATGTTTGGCCCAAAGTTGTAATGTGGTTAGGAGCTCCATTGGCCTGGCAGAACCCAAGCTGAGGGTCAATGAGCAGGTTCTAGGTGATTAAGTGTCAAAGACCCTCTACACCACTTTGATTCAGAATCATCTGATCAGATTAAAATATTGGTCTGACTGGATTCCCCCTGCCTTCAATGGAAAGGATAGAGTTAGGTCAAGGTTGAGTAGGTGTCGATGTTGTGTATGGACTGTGGTTTCAATTCGAAAGCCTATATGTTCAGTGTGGCATTCGGGCAATTGTCAGGATTTAACCGTGTATGCTCACCGTTTCATCGTTATACTGTGGGGTGAATGGGATCGCCCTCTGTGACGGGTGATCTCAGGACTAAACTCACTCAGTACTGCTTGATGTATGACACGATAACCTGCGGGCTGTCCCTCGACACTCTAGTGCTGGCTTCTGGCATCATCATTGGGGGTGCGGATGTTTGTGTGCATCCTCGCCTCCTGTTGATTGTTTATTCTAGACTATTATTCACATCTGGATGTGGCAGGACAACAGAGCTTTGATCTGCTTTATTGTGTGTAGGGACGGTCTAACTCCATCTGTAACTTGCTCTGTTGCAAGCCTGATCGAAACTCCTGACTTGATGGGAATGATAAGGTGGGAATGGATTGGACCTTGAGATGACAGATTGTCGTGGAATATGAATCGATCGCTGCTGATGGCCCACAGCACCTCATAGAATGGAAGCGTGGCAACAGGCCATTCGGCCCATTGAGTATTCTCTGACCCCCTGAACAGCATCCCACCCTTTCCTGCAAGCCTACATTTCCAATGACCAACCCGACCTGGCCTACACATCCCTGTGACACGATGGTATAATTTAGTCACGGCCAATCCACCTATCCTTTGGACTGCAGGAGGAAACCGCAGCGCCCCCACACAGACATGGGTGTGGGGGGGGTGGGGAGGGGGGTGCGGGGGCAGGGGGGGGATATGCAAACTCCACAAATACAGTTGCCCGAGGCAGGAATTGAACCCAGCTCCCTGGCGCTCTGAGGCCACAGTGCTAACCACGGAGCCACTGTGCAGATGCCTAATGTTAAGTTGCTAGATCTGTTCTGAAACTATTCCTATTTAGGATGGGGTGGCATTGCCTCAGTGTGAAGCCAGGACTTCACCTCCATGAGAACTGTGCACTTCACTACACATTCTAACCTTTCCTAATTTCTCAGCATTATCCTGCCTTTCTCCCTTATGTAGCTTCACCTCAAAACATCATTCACCTCAACTACTCCCTGTGGTAATATATGTGATTACAATACACACTCTGCAACAGAGTGAGCGTTGCATGTGAGTGCACGCCCTCTTTAGGCTCATGTTCTGACAGGCAGATCTTTGATCTGTAGAGTGGATTACTGTTTAAATCCATCTGAGCTTGTCTAGCAACCTTCGCAAGGTGTTTACAAACCAACCGGGCTAATTACACACAGTGGGTTCAAAACAAATACAGGCCATGGGTTTGGCAGTGGGATTTCTTTCATCGGGCTGTGCTGATATTCCAAACTCAATGCCATCTAGAAGAGAATGGCTTCCTGCTGAATCTACACCAACATCTGCTGGACAAATCTGAAACTGGAAGGTGGCTTTGTGGCTCACCTGGGTACAGAAGGGAAGAGCAGGTGGATAAGTGGCTGGAGAGATGGTGCAGGGCTTAATATTCTGGGACGCTAGCACTGTCTCTGGGGGATGTAAATATATATATAAAAAAACACTTAACTTACCTGGAAAACTCAATTGTCGGGCCTGGGGGGGCGTGTCCTCGGCGCTCAGAGGTCACGTGGTCCTCTGATGCGCGCACAGAGGATGATCACATGATGCTCCGGGACGCTGGCGCGGTCACGTGGTCTCCCTGTTTCGCGCTCCGGGAGGTCACGTGATCGGCCGTTTCGCGCCCCGGAAGTGGGCGAGACTGCCGTTTCGCGCTCGAAAGGAGGCCGCATGGTGGTCCTTTGTCTCCGAAAAAGGGAAGGTCACGTGAGATCGGACAGCCGGAAATGCGAGGAGGCGGGGAATGGAATCGGAGCAACAGCCAATGAGAAGACAGTTTCACTTGAGTGACGGTATGATGTTTTGTATAGTATAAAAGACTGGAGCAGGGACAGAGAGAGGTCTTTTGTCTTTGTGAACTGACTGACTTAGTAGTTTGTCAGGGACAGAAAGGTTTAGACCCAGAGCCCTGTATACTTTATCCACTTATTGTTAGAATAAAACTAAAAGTGCAAGGTTAAATGTTTTTTCTTATTGCTTTATTTTAAAGAGCACGCAGGACTTGGCTCACACAGAAAGAAAATAAGCGGGTAGAGTGAGCCGAAAGTCCATCAGGGAGAGGAGACCAGTACAGGCCGAATGCTTGCACCTACACATGTCTGGGAGCAATATCCTTCTGAGGCAGTTTTACAGAGTTGTTAAACTAACGCAGGAGGTAGATAACAACCTTGAGGTAGATTAAGAAAGAAATAGAAGGAGGCAGGAGGGATTTGTGGAGATAGATAACACGCAGAGTGAGAGGGAATACAATAAATGCTAAATTACTTTTACAGTGCATCGCTGTAAATGTGTAAGTGTGGCATGTAAGATTAGTGAGCTGCAGCTGCAGATACTCACATGGGAATATGATATTGTGGTGATATTTGTTTCCTTGCACGTTTTGAGGTCGAAATCTATTTAATCTCCCAGTTCAATGCTGCTGGAGTCAATGTAACCTTCTTCAAGAGCTTCTCATTTCTAGACTCGTCTACGTACACATTCACTCTGCACCCAGCCCTGGAGTTGTCAGTTCACACAACTGAATTGAGAGACACTTAATCCTTACACTATTGGTATAGTGGTGTTAATGGACCTGACCTGGTGTTTGTCCCTTTTATTCCAGTGTTAACAGAGACCTGGCTCAAAAAGACATGGAATCAGGTGCTTGGAGAAGGGAAGGAAGGAGGAAGGCTTCCAGTATTGATTGAGGAGGTCATTATGGAGCTGAAGAACACAGATGTCCCAGAGAGGGTGAGGACAGAGGGCTGTGTGGATGGTGCTGACCAACAATATAAATGCTCTGATGCTGCTTAGTATATTCTACAAGTTACCGATTCATGAGAAGCAACGTGCTTGAAGTACAAAATAAAAACTTCACCAGCGTCTTTTCCCCTGAAAAGGACAACTGCAAATTCATAGTGAAAGAGGAAGTTGTTGAGAGACTGAATGGGCTGCAAGTTGATAAAGAGGAGGCGTTAGAAAGTCTGGCTGTGCTTAATGATATGACACCAGGATTAAATCAGAAACATCCAAGGATACTGAATATGGCGGAGTTCATGAATCATAAACTTGGCTTGGAGGCAGTTCCTAGTTTCGTGCTGAAAGCTTCATCCATTTCCACCCTGTCAGATGTGGTTCGAAACCTTGGGTTACAACGCAAGGTCTTGATTTGATTAATTCTTGCACTTTCAAGGGGAGGTAGGGAAAACACAAAGAAGCCCTTAGATGTTTGATTAGATGCAGATTGATCTCTGTAATCTTCTCGACCCTACGGTAAGCAACAGCAACAAGCCAATCTTCTGTGAAAACACATATCTCAGCCGCGTGGGGATAGTTGACTTTCGGGTAAGATCTATCCCCAGCGGAGGCTCTGCTGATGCTTGGCATAACCTAACGTTAACCACAGGCTTGTTTAATCCCTACTTCCTTTTTCCAGCTGTCCGGACCCAATCACGAGCTCCTCAACTTCACCTTCCAAATAACATGGTGTTTGGGCTTTTGTTTTCACGTCGAATTCAGCCTCAGTCTGAGCCCCTACGCTCTTTACCCTCGTTCACTGACATGTAGCCAGCAGTCCAGAGGTAGGGAGGGGAGGATCATGGAGCGATTTGAACATGGGGGGATTGCAATTTTAAATGGATGGTGTAGCTCTTGCGAGCTTCATGTAAATTTCCTGCTTTCTTTCCTTCTGATTGGAATAAACCAGTCTGTGTAAATTATCCTGCAATGACCGTCCCTTTCACCCGCTGAAGCCCCTGGAGCTAAATAAATAGTTGGTACCGACACACCTGGATCTGCAGTACCTACAGTGGTTAGCACTGCTGCCTCACAGCGCCAGAGACCCGGGTTCAATTCCCACCTCAGGCGACTGTCTGTGTGGAGTTTGCACGTTCTCCCTGTGTCTGCGTGGGTTTCCTCCGGGTGCTCCGGTTTCCTCCCACAGTCCAAAGATGTGCAGGTTAGGTCAATAGACCATGCTAAATTGCCCGTAGTGTTAGGTGAGGGGGTAAATGTAGGGGACTGGGTCTGGGTGGGTTGTGCTTCGGCGGGTCAGTGTGGACTAGTTGGGCCGAAGGGCCTGTTTCCACACTGTAAGTAATCTAATCTAATCTAAAGACCGAATATCAGGATTTTGTTCGCTCTGGGTGCTTCCCTTTGCTTCAGTCACAAGGTTTACTGCTAATTCTGGCTTTCTCTTCACCCTGCTGACACATAGCTGACACCATAGCAACATCCTTGACAATGACTAGGCCCGAGGTCAAAGGGAGCAGCACACGCTCAGAACAGGCCTCTGGTCTGCCTTGGGTCAAGGAGCAGGGGAATGGAGGATGGACCAGGATGACAGATGACACTTGCCTCTGAGGGAGGCAAGTGCTGAAATGGCGAGACTTAGTGAGAGGAGGCCTGTGCAAAACAGAGGGCTGAGATGGTGGAGGAAGTGGGGGAGATCAATATTAGAGGGATAATTCCATAAATGAAGAATGGATGGGAAGGTTGATCCCATCTTAATAGTGGGGCTTTCAACAACCACCTTCCTTTAGATAGTGCCTTCAATCCTGGAAATGGACTGAACCAAGGAAGGTGATAGGAGGCGAGGTACTTAAAAACTTGGTTTTGAGGAAGATCTTAGAATGAGATTATGAGCAATAGGAACACATGACTGGAGCACAAGTAGGTCATTCACTCCCCCCACCCCCCTGCCAGCCATAGGATCGTGGCTGACCTGATTGTGACCTTAGCTTGACCATCTATTCCAGTGACTCCATCGGTCATCGAAAATCCTTTCAGTTCAGCCTCAAAAAAGCAAGAGAATCAGGAGGGGATAACCAGAGGGTTGGTGGGTGGGTCAGAGTTGATGGGGGTGGGGCTGGGAGGGGTGGGTGCTGGTTGCGGTTCATGGTGATGGCGTGGGGTGATATTAGAAGCTCTATCCACTGCTAGGGCATGTGAGGTGGCAGCTATCAGATGCCTGCTCAGTCCTGGGAGACCATAAGGGGGTGTGAGACCGAGTGAATAAGGCAAACAGGACATGCATACCAATTCTTGTGCATTATTGCTACCAGCAAGCTTCAGTAACAAACAGGCGACTTCAGGTGTTAGCGTGTGTGACACAGTTCGCTGGAGCTATTACAACACTTTGATATTGGTCTATCCCAACTCTGACGTAACAAATTGCTTTTATACAGCATCCTTAAGATAATGAAACATCCCAAAGTGCTTCTTAGGAAGATTAATAAACTAAATTTGGCAGCAAGTCTCATTTGATAGTTCAATAGTTGATCAAATGTTTGGTCCATTAGATATGAACTGAAAATGTGTTGCTGGAAAAGCGCAGCAGGTCAGGCAGCATCCGAGGTGCAGGAGAATCGATGTTTCGGGCATGAGCCCTTCTTCACTTTCCTCATTCCTGAAGAAGGGCCTCCACCGTATCTGCTCCCAGGAGGACCAGTTCCACCACAGAACACACCAGATGGCCTCCTTCTTTAGAGACCACAATTTCTCTTCCCACGTGGTTAAAGATGCCCTCCAACGCATCTCGTCCACATCCCGTACCTCCGCCCTCAGACCCCACCCCTCCAACCATAACAAGGACAGAACGCCCCTGGTGCTCACCTTCCACCCTACCAACCTTCGCATAAACCAAATCATCCGCCGACATTTCCGCCACCTCTAAAAATACCCCACCACCAGGGATATAGTTCCGTCCCCACCCCTCTCCGCTTTCCGCAAAGACCGTTCCCTCCGTGACTACCTGGTCAGGTCCACGCCCCCCTACAACCCACCCTCCCATCCTGGCACCTTCCCCTGCCACCGCAGGAACTGTAAAACCTGCGCCCACACCTCCTCCCTCACCTCTATCCAAGGCCCTAAAGGAGCCTTCCACATCCATCAAAGTTTTCCCTGCACATCCACCAATATCATTTATTGTATCCGTTGCTCCCGATGCGGTCTCCTCTACATTGGGGAGACTGGGCGCCTCCTAGCAGAGTGCTTTAGGGAACATCTCCGAGACACCCGCACCAATCAACCACACTGCCCTGTGGCCCAACATTTCAACTCCCACTCCCACTCTGCCGAGGACATGGAGATTCTGGGCCTCCTTCACCGCCGCTCCCTCACCACCAGACGCCTGGAGGAAGAACGCCTCATCTTCCGCCTCGGAACACTTCAACCCCAGGGCATCAATGTGGACTTCAACAGTTTCCTCATTTCCCCTTCCCCCAGCTCATCCTAGTTCCAAACTTCCCCATGACTTGTTCAGACTTGCCCTACCCGCCTATCTCCTTTTCCACCTATCCACTCCACCCTCTTCTCCCTGACCTATCACCTTCATCCCCTCCCCACTCACCCATTGTACTCTATGCTACTTTCTCCCCACCCCCACCCTCCTCTAGCTTATCTCTGCACGCTTCAGACTCACTGCCTTTATTCCTGATGAAGGGCTTTTGCCTGAAACGTCGATTTCGCTGCTCCTTGGATGCTGCCTGAACTGCTGTGCTCTTCCAGCACCACTAATCCAGAATCTGGTTTCCAGCATCTGCTGTCATTGTTTTTACCACTCCAACTCCCTGTTCAGTTGTAATAAAACTTCCCTATTTTTAAATGACATCAACCTACCAATAAAAGCCAAACTTCTATTAGCTGACATAGTTACTTGCTGCACCTGCATGCCAACTTTGTCTTATGTGTTTAAGAACACCTAGGTCACTGTGATGCACTGTTTGCAGCCTCCCCGTTATAGTACTAGTCTGCCTTTCTGCTCTTCTGACCATAGTGCATGCCCTCACAATTCCCTACAGTAAACTCCACCAGCAACATTGTCATCCACATGCTCAACCAATCCCCTTGCAGAATCCTTACTTCCTCGTCACAACACACCCTCCCACTTACTTTTGTATCATCAGCAAATTTAGACGCAGTGCACTCTGTCCTCTCCTCCTAGTGATTATTATAGTTGGTAAATAATTAAGGCCATAGGACTAATAGGTCTTTTCTACCAGGAAAAGACACATTAATCTTTATACTCTATGTATTTATCCATTCTAAAACATTACCTGCTATGCCATGAGATTCTATCTCGTGGAATAACCATGTATGTGACACCTTATTGAACGCCTACTGGAACTCCAAATGTACTACATCCATCATTTTCCCTTTGTCAACTTCCCTTTGTTATATCCTCAATGACTCAGGAATGAATTCTCTTTCACAAAAGCATGGTCACTCTGTTTGATTGCATTTAGCTTTTTTAGATGTCCTGCCATTTCTTCCTTAATAATAGACCCTCGCATTTTCCCAGCACCAAACGTTAGGCTAACCAGCTTATCGTTGCATACTTTCTGTCTCGCTGCCTTCCTGAACCATGTTAATGGTTTGCCAAACTGCTGGCATTCTGCCAAACTCCAGTAAATTCTGAAATATTTCAACCAGTGATTCAACGATCTAGCAATGCCCATGAAAGCTCATGGATACAGACCAGGCTCTGGTGATTTGTTCGGCTTTAGTCCAATGAGTTTTTCAAATACTTTGTCTTGGAAGAGTTTGGAGGGATATGGGCCGGGTGCTGGCAGGTGGGACTAGATTGAGTTGGGATATCTGGTCGGCATGGACGGGTTGGACCGAAGGGTCTGTTTCCATGTTGTACATCTCTATGACTCTATGACTGTCTTGATAGAGACTGTTACAAGAACTTTCTCTCATTCAGCACCTTGCTCATCTGCCATCTTTGGGATGTTTCTAGTTTTCTCTGTTGTGATGGCCAATAAAAAACACTGGTTTAAATTATCTGCCATTGTCTTGTCATGAGTTCACCAATTCTCCCCTTTCGGGGCTGACACTTACTTCAGCTACTCTCTTTTCATATGCCTGTAGAAGCTCTTGCTGTTTGTTTTGATATTTCTTGCCTATTTACTTCCAAATCAGTTTTATCCTTTTTTATTGGCATTTTACTCACCTGCTTCCTAAAATACCCAATCCTCTGGCCTACTGTGAGTTTTCCCTGCTTTCTATACCTTAGTTTTTGATTGGATGTTCTCCTTGACTACTTTCATGCAGTTCTGGTCTCCTCCCTATTGGAAAGATGTTGTGAAACTTGAAAGGGCTCAGAAAAAAATTTACAAGGATGTTGCCAGGGTTGGAGGGTTTGAGCTACAAGGAGAGGCTGAACAGGCTGGGGCTGTTTTCCCTGGAGCATCGGAGGCTGAGGGATGACCTTATAGGAGTTTATCATGAGGGCCATGGATAGGATAAATAGACAAATCTTTTCCCTGGGGTGGGGGAGTCCAGAACTAGAGGGCATAGGTTTAGGGTGAGAGGGGAAAGATATAAAAGAGACCTAAGGGGCAACTTTTTCACACAGAGGGTGGTACGGGTATGGAATGAGCTGCCAGAGGAAGTGGTGGAGGCTGGTACAATTGAAACATTTAAGAGGCATTTGGGTGGGCATATGAATAGGAAGGGTTTTGAGGGATATAGGCCGGGTGCTGGCAGGTGGGATTAGATTGGGTTGGGATATCTGGTCGGCATGGACGGGTTGGACCGAAGGGTCTGTTTCCGTGCTGTACATCTCTATGACTCTATGAGTGGTTTGTTCATCTCTTGGCCAGGAATGAATTTTTGTTGAACAATGTAAATATTCCACTTAAATTTCTGCCACAGTTCACCTACTGACCTCCCCTCTTAGTTGATGACCCCATCTTGCTTTCTTCTTGCAGCTGTCCCTGTCCTTATTTAAGTTGAGGACACTGGTTTGAGACCCCAGTTGCTCTCTCTCAAACTGATTTTGTAATTCTACCCTGTTGTGATCCCCACCCTTCTGGAGGATCAGAAGCTATGAGCTCTTTTGTTAACCAGACCGCGTTACCCATTACTAGATTGAAAATAGCCAGCTCCCCCCAGGAAGGTTTCGCTGTAACCTGGAATTTTGCCTTCCATGTTACCCTGGCCTGTCTGATGTGCCTAGTCACCTTAAAATCGCCCATGATAATTGTAGTACCTTCGTATACCTCACCATTGTTTCCTGATTTATACTTTGTCTCAGAGTGAGGCCACTTCTGGAATATTGCAATATTGTGTGGAATTCTGGTCACCCTCCTATTGGAGGGATGTTGTGAAACTTGAAAGGGTTCAGAAAAGGATGTTGCCAGGGTTGGAGGATTTGAGCTTCAGGGAGAGGCTGAACAGGCTGGGGCTGTTTTCCCTGGAGTGTCAGAGGCTGAGGGGTAATCTTATACAGATTTATAAAATCATGAGGGGCGTGGATAGGATAAGTAGACAAGGTCTTTTCCCTGGGGTGGGGGGCAGTCCTGAAGTATAAGTCTCATGTTTCAGATATGAGGGGAAAGATTTAAAAGGAACCTAAGGGGCAACTTTTTCACGCAGAGGCTGGTACGTGTATGGAATGAGCTGCCAGTGGAAGTGGTGGAGGCTGGTACAATTGCAACATTTAACAGGCATCTGGATGGGTATATAAATAGGAAGGGTTTGGACTGGGTGCTGGCAGGTGGGACTAGATTGGGTTGGGATATCTGGTCGGCATGGACGAGATGGACCGAAGGGTCTGTTTCCATGCTGTACATCTCTATGACTCTATGACTACTCTTCAAGGGTTTATTGGTCTGTGACTCCGCTCCCTTGATACTCCTTATTTTCACCCAAACGGATTCCGCATCGCCATCTATTGTATCTGGAACACTACTCCACAGCACTGAATACCCCTTTGTGAACAAAGTTATCCCTCGTGCTTTTCTTTTTCACCTGTTTTCCCGGACCGTTTAGTACTCCCAGACTTGGTCACCCTGCAACCCTGCCTCCAAAATAGCTGTCAAATCATAATCATTTTTTTGCAAATTGCACACATCTGTTTTGTTACAAATGCTGTGTGTATTCGTATAAAGACATTTCACCATTATTACTCCCTCCTGTCTAATTTCTGTTGCTCTTTTCTGATTATATTTCCTACCCACACACAAGGGGCTGACTATTATTCTGCTCTGCAAAACTTTTGATTTTTTTTAAAACTTCTCTTCACTTGAATCCTCCCCACTAATTAGTCAAAAGCCCAACTTTAGTTAAATAATTCACCAGGGGCACTGGTTACAATGACACCCGTCTCAATGGAGATGGCATCTTCTCAATTAACTCAAGGTCCTTTCCACAACTTTGGTTAGATCAAAGAATCCCTGCAGTGCAGAAACAGGCCACTTGGCTCATCAAGTCCATCTAGACCCACCCCTAGCCCTGTAACCCTGCATATCCTCATGGCTAATCCATCTAGCCTGCACACTTTGGGGCAATTTAGCATGGTCTGTGGGAAGAAACCAGAGCACCTGGAGGAAACCCAGGCAGACACAGGGAGAATGTGCAATCCCCACACAGACTGCCACCCAAGGCTGGGATCGAACTTGGGTCCCTGGCGCTGTGAGGCAGCAGTGCTAACCGCTGAGCCAGCGCACCACCTTAGATATCACCCTGCTCTGTATTTTAAAGAAAAACAACGGGATTCTCCACCATGCCCCAGTCAATATCTCTCTCCATCATTGAGCATCGTCGAAAGCAGATGATCGGGACATTGCTTTCAATGCTGCTTGCATGCCTGGCGATGAAAATAAAGCTAAGTAACTATCCAGACCTGGTCTGATCCTTCTACAGAGCAGGTGTATGTAATCGTGCTGAATTATATCTGTTCGAACACAAATCGGGAACAACACGTCTCATGTTGTGCCTGTACTTGTCGTGTAATAGACCTGCAGCAAACACTTTAATTCCTGCACTCAATGCCAAGGGCCAATGAATGTATAACTAAGGGAGTTCCCTAGCAATCATTTCAAAGAAATTTAACTGGGTCATAATTAGGACTTGAAAAGGGCTTTTGGTGGGAAGCTATTAGTGTACTGTCTAATCTCTGGCAATACACCGTTTTCTCCAGTGGGGATGTGGGAAGGCCCCCAGCACCAACTCCTCCATCGCGGTGGCTCATTTACATCTGCCATGTGGAAATGTGTTGACGAGGCATTTCCTGTAGCGCTGCGGTGACTCAGCGGGGATTAGTGCGGATTGTACGGACCTGTCCAGAAAGTATAGGGCGTGGTCTCCTGGCATCTCCATCGCTGGAACAGAGCGTACACAAGAGGAAGATCCCACGCTCTCAGCCAGGCTGTGGCCGGGACCGGGGTGAGGGGTGGGGGTTGGGGGTGGAGGGCTTGGGGAGGGGAGGGGGGGGAGTGATGCGGAGAGGAAGCAGACACTGGCTGTAGCCCTGGGGAGGCAGGGCACCGACGGGTACACAGCGCCCCACCAGCGGATAGGTGGGTGGTGAGGGGAAAGGGGGGAGGGGTAATGGAAATAGGATTAAACGGCCAGCTGAAGAGATTGGGGAGGTGGGGGATGATTGGGGGGAGGGAGGTCATGGGAAGGAGAGAGGAGGGAGTGGGGGATGGTGTGGGGGAGGTTATGGGAAGGGGGGAGTGGGGGATGGTGGGGGGGAGGTTATGGGAAGGAGTGAGGGGGGAGTGGGGGATGGTGGGGGGGAGGTTATGGGAAGGAGAGCGGGGAGTGGGGGATGATTGGGGGGAGGGAGGTCATGGGAAGGAGAGAGGAGGGAGTGGGGGATGGTGTGGGGGAGGTTATGGGAAGGAGAGAGGGGGGAGTGGGGGATGGTGGGGGGGAGGTTATGGGAAGGAGAGAGGAGGGAGTGGGGGATGGTGTGGGGGAGGTTATGGAAAGGAGAGAGGGGGGAGTGGGGGATGGTGGGGGGGTTATGGGAAGGACAGCGGGGAGAGTGGGGGATGATGGGGGGGAGGTTATGGGAAGGAGAGAGGGAGGGGAGTGGGGAATGGTGGGGGGGAGGTTATGGGAAGGACAGCGGGGGGAGTGGGAGATGGTGTGGGGGAGGTTATGGGAAGGAGAGAGGGGGGAGTGGGGGATGGTGGGGGGGAGGTTATGGGAAGGGGGAGTGGGGGATGGTGGGGGGCAGGTTATGGGAAGGAGAGCGGGGGGAGTGGGAGATGGTGTGGGGGAGGTTATGGGAAGGAGAGTGGGGAGAGTGGGGGATGGTGGGGGGGAGGTTATGGGAAGGGGGAGTGGGGGATGGTGGGGGGCAGGTTATGGGAAGGAGAGAGGAGGGAGTGGGGGATGGTGGGGGGGAGGTTATGGGAAGGAGTGAGGGGGAGTGGGGGATGGTGGGGGGGGAGGTTATGGGAAGGAGTGAGGGGGGAGTGGGGGATGGTGGGGGGGAGGTTATGGGAAGGAGTGAGGTGGGAGTGGGGGATGGTGGGGGGGAGGTTATGGGAAGGAGTGAGGGGGGAGTGGGGGGTGGTGGGGGGGAGGTTATGGGAAGGAGAGTGGGGGGAGTGGGGGATGGTGGGGGGGAGGTTATGGGAAGGAGTGAGGGGGGAGTGGGGGATGGTGGGGGGGAGGTTATGGGAAGGAGAGAGGAGGGAGTGGGGGATGGTGGGGGGGAGGTTATGGGAAGGAGTGAGGGGGGAGTGGGGGATGGTGGGGGGGAGGTTATGGGAAGTCGAGCGGGGGGAGTGGGAAGACTCCACAGCACAGGAGAATAATCAGTCGACTTACGTACAAAAGCCCAGCCGCCAACTTGCCCTTAATGCTCCGTGCCAAGATTTTCATGCCCCCTTCCAGCTCTCCTAAATCCATTCTTCAGCTCCTTCCTGGCTCCCTTGTAACTCTGTAAAGCCCTGACTGATCCTTGCCTCCTCAACCTTAAGTAAGCTGCTTTCCTCCTCTTGACTAGATGTTCCACATCTCTTGTCATCCAAGGTTCCTTCACGCTACCATCCCTTCCTCGCCTCAATGGGACAAACCTCTCCAGCACTCGCAGCGAGTGCTCCCTAAACAACCTCCACACTTCTGTCACACATTTCCCTGAGAATACCTGCTCCCAATTCATGCTCCACAGTTCCTGCCTAATAGCATTGTAATCTCCCCTTCCCCAATTAAATACTTTTCCATACTCTCTGCTTCTGTCCCTCTGCATGACTATAGTAAAGGTCAGGGAGTTGTCATCACTATCACTGACATGCTCTCCCACTGAGAGATCCGACACCTGGCCTGGTTCGTTGCCAAGCGCCAAATCCAATATGGCCTCCTCTCTAGTCGGCCTATCTCCATACTGAGTCAGGAATCCTTCCTGGACACACCTGACAAATTCTGCTCCATCCAAACTATTTGAACTAAAGAGATTCCAATCAATCTGCGGGAAGTTGAAGTCACCCATGACAACAATCCTGTTATTTCTGCACCTTTCCAAAATCTACCTCCCCAATCTGCTCCTCTATATGTATGTTGCTACTGAGGGCGGTCTATAGAGAAGTCCCAATAAAGTGGCTATGCCTTTCCTGTTTCTGACTTCATCCCATACTGACTCTGTAGACAAACCCACCTCGATGACCTCCCTTTCTGCAGCTATGATTAGCAATGCCGTTCCTCCACCTCATTTACCTCCATCCCTATTCCTTTTGAAACATCAAAACCCTGGAACATCCAACAACCATTCCTGCCCCTGTGATATCCAGGTCTCTGTAATGGCCACAACATCGTAGCTCCAAGTACAGATCCATGCTCTAAGTTCATCACCCTTATTCCTGACACTTCTTGTGTTAAAAGAGACAATACTTCAACCCATCACACTGATTGCAACTTTGCCCTATCAACTATCTATCTTTCCTCACAGACTCTGCATTCTGTATCTACCTGTTCACCAGCTACTCCATCTTTAGCTCCGGGGTGCTATTCCCATCCCCTGCCAATCTAGTTTAAACCCTCCTGAACAGCTCGAGCAAATCTCCTGCCCAGGATTTTGGTACCCCTCCAGTTCAGGTGCAACCCATCCTCCTTGTACAGGTCCCACCTTCCCCAGAAGGTGATCCACATATCTGAATCCCTCCCTCCTACACCAGCTCTGCAGACACGTGTTCACCTGCACTCACTCTCTGTTCCTAGCCTCATCAGCCTGTGATACTGGTAGCAATCCTGAGATTTCCACTCTGCTTGACTTGCCTTTTAGCTTCCAACCTAACTCCCTATATTCTCTTTTCAGGTCCCTTTCCCTAGCTATGTCGTTGGTACTGGTGTGGACCACGATTTCTGGCTGCTCTCCCTTTCCCTTAAGAATCCTGTAGACTCGATACGAGGTATCCCTGACGCTCAAACCCGGGAGGCCTTATACCATCCAGGAGTCTCATATGCAACCACAGAATCTCCTGTCTGTTCCTCTCACCATTGGATCTCCTCTCACTATCGCTCCCCTATTCCCCCCACTTCCCTCCTGAACCACAGAGCCAGACTCAGTGCAAGAGACCTGGCAACTGTGACTTTCCCCTGGCCAGTCACCAGGTCCCCCCAACAGAATCCAAAGCAGGAAACTCAGATAGAAAATAGAGAAATAAAGAAGAAAAATGTTTCATCGCCTTACAATAATTCATGGTAGAAATTAGAGTTGTAGAGTTAAAAGAATAAATGTTACAGTCAGGTGAACAGATTATAGATGAACATTACATTGCAGTAGATCAGTGCAGGGGCTTGTACATGTGGTCTGACCATTCACACAGCTACTGACCGCCCACCCCGGACCCCAGACCAATACCATCTCCACACCACTCCATACCCCCACACCCGCTCCACCCCAGCCCCCAGCCCAATACCCATCTCCACACCACTCCATACCTCAGCTCCATACCCCCACCCTCCCCCACCCCAGCCCCCAGCCCAATACCCATCTCCACACCACTCCATACCTCAGCTCCATACTCCTCCCCCTCTCCACCTCGGCCTTCAGTCCCTCAGCTCCATACCTCCACCCCCCTCCACCCTGGTGCTCAGCCCCTCAGCTCCATACCTCCACCCCCTCTACCCCAGCCCTCAGCCCCTCAGCTCCATACCTCCACCCCCCTCCACCCTGGCCCTCAGCTCCTCAGCTCCATACCTACATCCCCCTCCACTCCAACCCTCAGTCCCTCAGCTCCATACCTCCACCCCCTCCACCTCGACCCTCAGCTCCTCAGCTCCATACCTCCAACCCCCTCCACCCCGGCCCTCAGCTCCTCAGCTCCATACCTCCACCCCCTCCACCCCGACCCTCAGCTCCTCAGCTCCATACCTCCACCCCCTCCTCTCCAGCCCTTAGTCACTCAGTTCCGTACCTTCATCCCGCTCCATAGTTTAAAATCTTAGCAAAAAAAGAGAAAGACAGATAAATTGGATATGTGTGGTGGGCATTGACTGGCATTTCACTTGGGGGTGCTACTTAGCGAAACTGTGGTTGAGTTAGGAGTTACAGGGTTGTAGACCTCAGCTCTGTAAATAACCATAAGACTGAGTGAAGATACGGGGGTCAGCAACAACCTTCAGCAACCGGCTATCTGGAAATGGAATAGCCTGCCCCCCGGTGTTTTTCAGGCCCTCCCGCTGATAATGGTCAGGTGGCACAGCAGCTCAGTGGTCAGCACTGCTGCCTCATAGCACCAGAGTTCAATTCCAGCCTCGGGCGACTGTCTGTGTGGAGTTTGCACATTCTCCCCGTGTGGGTTTCCTCTGGGTGCTCCGGTTTCCTCCCACATTCCAACGATTAGGTTAAATTTCTCATAGTGCTCAGGGATGTGTAGGTTAGGTGCATTCGTCAGGGGTAGGAGAATGGGTCTGGGTGGGTTGTTCTTCAGAGGGTCAGTGTGGACTTGTTGGGCCGAAGGGTCTGTTTCCACACTGAAGGGATTCTATGATAAAACAGATTTGAAGTTGTGCTCAGAAATGCAACAACCAATTTACTTGCAGAACAATTTCGAAGATCGAAATGTGACAATGACCAGATGTTCCAAATTGGGATAAATATTGGTCAGGACATTGGTGGGTAACTCCCCTGCTTTTCTTTGGAAGAATAACTACTATTGCCTCCCTGAGTAACACCTTGGTTTCGAAGAGGTTTGCACTCTGCTGTGCGGAGAGAGAGAAATCTGAGAGGAGAACAGCTTGATGTTTTCAAAATGGTGACTGGAGCTGGGACAGAGTGGATAGGGAGAAGTTATTTCCACTCACAAAAGAGAAAGGAACGAGAGAGTATAGGTTTCAATTGAAACATTTTCACTCGGCAGGTAATTTGGGTATGGAATGTGCTACCTGGAGACAGGTTCACAATTGAAGAGGGGCCGTGCATGGATATTTAGATAGAAATGGTGTGCAAGGATACGACGAGAATCACTACAGCATGGAAGCTGGCCATTTAGCCCATCGAGTCTACACTGACCCTCTGAAGAGCATCCCACCCAAACCCACAACCTTACAATTGCCCATAGCTAACCCACCTAATCTTTGTACTCGATGAGCAATGTCCTATGGCCAACCCACCTGACCTGCACGTCATTTGGACTGAGGGAAGGTGCCAGAGCACCCAGAGGGGACCCACGCAGACACAGGGCAAAAAGTACAGACTCCTCACAGACAATCATCTGAGGTTGGAATGGAACCTGGGACCCTTGCGCTGTGAGGTAGCAGTGCTAACCACTGATCCATCACACCAGCAGGTGGAAAGAGAGGAGGTTGGTATTAGGTAACAATCCTGCCATTCTGAGCTTTCACTTCAAAGACAGCGTTTCAGATGGTGCGGCAGTGAGTTCCAGCCTCGATTATGTGCGGAGATGCACTTTGAATATTTGGCCTCAGGATTGGGGTGACCAGCCAGTGAGGGTCAGTTCGCACCCAGACAGACTCCGGACTAGAATCTCCTCCAGCCTCCTGACTGGGCCTGTGAAACAGCAGAACCCCCCCGCACCCCGCTCACCACCGCGGTAGAACAATGCGTAAGGGCCTCCATTTCCCAAACATGCCACTTTGCAAACGCCTCAGAATGCAATGTTGAAATCCTCGTGAGGGTGTGTGTGTGTGACTGCCTCATAAACTTTCATCGGAACAATGTTCCCAGTGTGAGAAACAGCCTCAGGTATTCAGTGCCAGAGCAGTTAGTTTGAACACCCACTTATCATTGAGTGATATCATCATAGCACATTTACACTGGAGGGCAGAGCCTCCAACTAGGGCTGTCACTACCAAACACTCATTTCCTGTTGTTTCGGTCTCCCACTACTCAACAACCCCAGGGCTTTTTAAACTTTCAAAGTCATCATTCCACTCGGAGTTGGAAGTCTCTGTCCCAGGAACAATTTGTGTAGAATTAATATAAATGGAGTGCAGTTTTGTTCAGTCACTGACAAACTCTGCACAGATCACCGTTATGATGGTGAAAAGAGAGAGATTGGGGGGGGCAAATGTTTTGACACAGAGGGTGGTTCGTGTGTAGAATGAACTTCCTGGGGAAGTGGTGGATGTGGGGACAGTTATAACGTTTAAAACTCAGTTGGAATAACACCTGAATAGGAAAGGTTTGGAGGGGTATGGACCAGGAGCAGGCAGGTGGGACTAGATTAGTTTGGAATTATGCTCGGCCTAGATTGGTTGGACCAACAACTCCATGAGATAACCAAGTCTTGCCAATTCGAGCAGGGGTTGAGGTTTCGAATTCATTTTGAACAGGTGGGAGAATTCAAGGCCCCGGTGGCGGTCTCTGATGGCGATGGGCGCAGTAAGCAGAACCTTTCCCACAGCCGCTGGGCCAGGTTAACAACCCAAATGGAGTTTCCGCTCCTCTGGGGTTTAAAGGTCAAAGTGGAGAGTTCCCACCTTGACATCATCGGATCAACCAGTTCGGAGAGGTTACAAGCGTACCTTCTGGAGCAGGTGGGAACTTGAGCCCAGGGCCTCCATGCTCAGAGGGAGGGATGCTACCACTCACGCTGAAGATGGGTGATGACCGCACAGCTCTGTGGGGTCCCATGTGGCCAAGCAACATGTGATGGCTCGGCCAAGTTGGCGTTTCCCTGGTTACAGAAACAACGTCCTGTTCGACTCTGTACCTGATATGGGGTCATTACCACTTGCACATTGACATGGATCTTACACACTGTGGGAGTGGGGGAGGTACATAACTGGCTGTCAACTGTGCAGTATTTTGTGTTGCTAATGTGCTATCCTTCCTTCCAATCGCTCCATCGATTGTTACATCTCCTACATTTCCTGGACTAACACTCAGATAAGCAATTTACATTGACAAATACTCAAGACAATATTCAATGTGACTGGAGAGGTACATTTGGGACCCCTCCCCCCCCCCCACAAAGCCTCAAACCCCATCCTACCACCTGACGACAACAACAACCTACATTCATGTGGCAACCTCGATATAGTTCTTGACAGGGGTGAGATCTGAGCTGACCAAGTCTTGCCAATTGCCAAGTCAGCTCTGATCTCCAGCATCTGCAGTCCTCACTTTCTCCTCGAGGAGTGAGATCTGCCACATTAGGAGATATTGGGTATGGATCCCAAAGGGCCGCTTACTTGCGGAACGCTTCAGAGAACACCTCTGGGACGCCCGGACCAACCAACCCAACCACCCCGTGGCTCAACGCTTTAACTCTCCCTCCCACTCCACCGAGGACATGCAGGTCCTTGGACTCCTCCACCGGCAGAACATAACAACACGACGGCTGGAGGAGGAGCGCCTCATCTTCTGCCTGGGAACCCACAAGGAATGAACTCAGATTTCTCCAGTTTCCTCATTTCCCCTCCCCCCACCTTGTCTCAGTCGGTTCCCTCAACTCAGCACCGCCCTCCTAACCTGCAATCTTCTTCCTGACCTCTCCGCCCTCACCCCACTCCGGCCTATCACCCTCACCTTGACCTCCTTCCACCTATCGCATCTCCATCGCCCCTCCCCCAAGTCCCTCCTCCCTACCTTTTATCTTAGCCTGCTTGGCACACTCTCCTCATTCCTGATGAAGGGCTTATGCCCGAAACGTCGAATTTCCTGTTCCTTGGATGCTGCCTAACCTGCTGTGCTCTAACCAGCAACACATTTTCAGTATGGACCCCAAAGCTTGGCAAGCAGGATAGACATGAAGAAGTACTTCAGTGGATCGGGGGAGAGTGGTTGAGAGCAAAGTTGGGGCAGTATCGTGGCTCATGGTCAGCACCGCTGCCTCCCAGCACCAGGGACCTGGGTTCGATTCCAGCCTTGGGTGACTGCCTGTGTGGAGTTTGCACGTTATATAGAATATATACCCCACACTGTGGAAACAGGCCATTCCACCCAAATAAATCCACCCTGCTCTTCTGAAGAGTGTTTCACCCAGATATATCCTCCTACCTAATGCACCTAACCCACGCATCCCTGGACGCTATGGGCAATTTAGCTCAGCCAAACCACCTAACCTGCACATCTTTGGATTGTGGGAGGAAACCCACGCAGACCCGGGGAAAATATACAAACTCCACACAGACAGTCTTCCCTGTGTCCGTGTGGGTGTGCTCTGGTTTCCTCCCACAGTCCAAAGATGTGGTTGATCAGCCGTGGGAAATACAGGGTTATAGGAACAGGGTAGAGGGGATGGATCTGGGTGTTTGTCAGAGGCGGTTGATGGGCCAAGTGGACTGCCTCCTCACTGTAGGGTTTCTAAGAGTTTGTTATGAAGCAAATTCCACAGCTTAGCACCTGAAGGCACAGCCTCTTGTGTTGAAACAGTAAAAATCAAAAAGCTATAATTGGGCATTGGCAGAGATCTCAACGAGTTATAGTACTGGAGGAGATTACTAAAGGAGAGGGAGGGCTGAGACCAGAGAGAGTGTTGTAAATTAGGAAAATGCTCATAGCTGCCTACGGAGCTGTCCCACATACACTGCACTCTGCTCAGATTTCTGGAAGTTCGCCATTTGTATCTGAATCACCCAAATTTATTGATGCAGAACAGAGCAGTAACTGGAAGGATACTTAATGAAATGAAGATGCTGACTGAGGATGAAGAGTGAACTGGAGGGTCTGGATTCATGAGCTGCCTTACTATCTGTGACAATCTTGTTCTAGACCTTAGGGACTCTTGACTTCTTAAAATTCACTCGTGGGAGGGACATGGCCATTGTTGGCTGGGCCAGGAACTGTTGCTCGTCCCTGGTTGGCCATGAGGAGGTGCTATTGAGCTGTCTTCTTGATCAACTGCAATCCAGAGCAAACCAAATTTTGGTTTGATTTATTATTGTCATGTGATTCAGTGAAAAGTATTGTTTTGCGTGTTTACCAGTCAAATCATACCTTATAGAAGTACAAAGTTAAAAATCCCACAACATCAGGTTATGCTCCAACAGGTTTATTTGGAAGCACAATTTTTTTGTGATGTGAGATTTTTGACTCTGTCGACCCCAGTCCAACTGCGGCCCCTCCACATCATCACATAAATAACCAGGGCAATAGAACAGGATGCAGACTATAGTGTCACAGCTAATGTACAAATGTCATTGTCACTGTCTGGTCATATGTGGAACTGGGATTTGACGTTCCTCATCTCCCTGAAAAATGATTGAATGGTTGGGTTTGGGGCCAAGTTTTGCTCCTCTCCCTTGTAACATTGCTGTCTCTTGTGTACAGCTGTAACAGTTTTTTTTGTAAACTGTCTTGTAATTTGTTTAATAAAATAAAAGAACTATGATGTCACAGCTACAGCGAAAGATCAACTCTAGTAGGAGAGGTCCATTCATAAGGGGATAACAGCGAGGAAGAGGCTGTTCTTGAATCTGTTAGTACTCATTTTCACACCTCTGTATCTTCTGCCCGACAGAAGAGGGTGGAAAAGGGTATAATTGGATTGGGAAGGGTCTTTGATTACGTTCGAGGAGAAAGTGAGGTCTGCAGATGCTGAAGATCAGAGCTGAAAATGTGTTGCTGGAAATGCGCTTTGGATTATGTTGGCTGCTTTCCCGAGGCAGTGGGAAGTGTAGATGGAGTCAATGGAAGGAGGGCTGGTTTCTGTGAAGGGCTGGGCTGTTTTGACAGCTCTCTGTACTTTCTTGAGGTCTTGGGCAGAGCAGTTGCTGTGATGCATCCGGGTCGGAAACTTTCCATGGTGCATTTCCGTCTGCCTGTGACAAGCCTTTGAAATGTGCAGCTTCAGTGTAGACGCTTTGCGGTGGATGCTGAGCTGCAGCTCCTGTGAGGCAACAGGGAAGGGGACAGTTAGCTGTATTCTATGCATCATCAGGTAATATCAACAAAAGGAGGTTTTGGCTTAGTGTTTGAGGGTATGAGTGAATCTGATTTCAAGAGGTAGTTTCCCTGGTCAGGACACCAGAGAACTCCAACACACCAGGCACAGCTGAATGTTACACTGATGTGAAGTGTTTTTATCCAAAAAACAGGCCATTTCGCATTGCCCCTCTATGACGACCCTGCGTCCACCATGCAAGTGTTCCAATTTATATTGTACAGTCAGAAAACTGGAACTAGTCACCCAGACTTGATCACTGTTCAGAAAAAGTGGAACTGAGGAAACTATGTTAATCATCATCAAAATTCATGAGCTGCCTTACTATCTGTGACAATTTTGTTCTAGTCCTTAGGGACTCTTGATTTCTTAAAATTCACTCGTGGGATCTGGGCATTGCTGGCTGGGCCAGGAATTATTGCTTGTCCCTGGTTGGCCATGAGGAGGTGCTAGGGAGGTGCCTTCTTGAACAGCTGCAATCCAGTTTGGTCAATCCATTCAGGCCCCATCCTCCCTATTCAGCTACAATGTGGATCATCGTGTACCTTGACTCCACTTACACCCCTCAGTTCAATGCTTCCTGGGCCTGAGGAGAGGTTAGAATTAGCCCAGCGCAGCCTCACCGGCTTGAGAGTTCTGAACTTCCAGTGCTGACTGTGGGAAGATGGGTCTCCTGATGTTCAGCCCCGAGAGAGCCAGCTTCAATCTCTGGACTCCCCACATTGCTGTATCTATGGTAACGCTGTTAGATAGCCAGAGGGCTTTGAGCTGTCATTGGTAACTGTCAGTGCTGCTGAGGGCTCATCGAACATTCCAGCGCAGTACAGGCCCTACGGCCCTCGATGCTGCGCTGACTATTGAGACCCTCAATGCTAGATTAGGCCCTGACTCCACTGGGAAGTGTGGAGGCAATACCTTCCCAAAGGTCCCCCCCAACTTCACACCAATTTCCCATCAGCCCCTGAGCCCGAGCTGTGCTGTGGCCGGGAGAGGCCTCTGTTGTCCTGTTACCTTCTGGCCCTGCAGGAATCTGCTCTCAGGCAATCCCCACCCCCCTGTCCAGATGCAGCCTGATGTGCCACCTTGTTCAGAGGAGGCGGTAGTACCCAGTGGTGGGCACTTGGTGTCAGGTGTGTCAGCACTCACATGAAATGAGCCAGCGAGAGGATTCTCAGGCTCCAAGGTTTCTTTTACCTGACATGGTGTGGAATCGCAGAGGCCTACAGTGCACAGTAAGGCCCTTCAGCCCATCGGATCTGCGCCAACCACCTAACTGCTCTAACCCCGACCTGTGTACATGTGGGATGCTGAGTTCAACGTTGTGAGGGGGTCGTTCCTCCATTTCTGGCTGTGGATCGGTTCAAGGCTCCTGCACTGGGAGTAAAACGTGTCCCACCTCCCTCCCAACACCACCATCCCAGTACAGGGGGCAGAACAGAGAGTGCCTTTGGGCCTGGCCAAAGTGGGCATGCACTAGTGCAGGCAACATACAGTCAATGAAGACATTTGGTCTCATTGTCCCATCAGGCTTCAGGGTCATATGCTCAGGCCCAGGAGTCAGAGTTAGGGTTAAAGTTAAGGTTAGGGTTAGGGTTAAGGGTTAGTCACCTCCATCACACAGCGGGCATTAAAGGGCTGGCAGCAATTCTTCAATGCCCAGGCTTGGAATTAGATTTGAAAGGTTTTCTTTAAATGGGAATAATTTTCATTGACGTGAAGGGGCTGCAGAGTGGACCTTAGGATTGGCTTCCAGCGCGCAGATTAGGGAGGGAGCGATGAGTCTGAGTCACCATGCTGTGCCAACCTCTAAGTGCGCCAGCGTAGCTTATCGAAGCTTGTGCCCGTGTTTCCTGCCTTGGCAGTCTTGACAGTGGGGCCAGCCCTGACCAGCCTTCCCATTGGACAGCATGAGAACTCACACTCTGGGCCAGGAACTTGCCACTCCACATTGGGCATTAGGAATGTCGGGACATTGACTGCTTGGATGGAGCCTCCCTCCTGATTGTCCCCTTCCCTGATCTCCACTTCCCTCAGTATTCCCTGCTCCCTTCCTATCTCATCTCTCGATCATCTCTTCCTTCTCAGAGATTCTCTCTCTCTCTTTTAATCTCATCCTCCATCCCAGATCACTCCCTTCCTGCTAACCACACGCTCCCCCCAAATATTTTCAGATCTCCCCCTCTCCTGAACAACCTCTCCCACATCATAGTCTCTGTCTTTTCTCTCCACCTCTGCAGCCCAGTGTCAGCAGCCCCCAGTCTGACACCAATGTCGGGTCAGTTCAGAAGTAGGCTTCACAGTTAACACTGGTTACCAAGGTTTCCAACCTCAATACCTCTTACAAGGCCCCAAACCATTCTCCCCGTGTCTGTGTGGGTTTCCTCAGGATGCTCCAGTTTCCTCTCACAATTCAAAGATGTGCAGGTTAGGTGAATTGGCCGTGCTAAATTGCCCATAGTGTTCGGGGATGTGCAGTTTAGATGCATTAGTCAGGAGTAAATGTAGAGTAATGGGGTAGGGGAATGTGTCGGGATTGGTTACTCTTCAGAGGTATGGACTTGTTGGGACGAATGGCCTGTTTCTGCACTGTAGGGATTCTATGATTCAAGCATGTGGGATCAAAAGAGCCGAATTTGGGAATTCACTGGGAATACAATCAACTTAGCATCCATTATAACACCCCTCACCCCAACTCCAATACCTATGGCTTTCCCAACTGTAAACAGGATGACCAAAGAGAAGACTTTGATTGTCAGCAGACTGTTTGGCCTTGGAAGGAATCACCATCCTGAATCTCCCCTGGTCAGGACTCATACTCAGTCAAAAGATTTTGTTCTCCCACCTTGCATTGCCATTCCACCAGGATTGCCCTGGAGTCCCGGGAATTGAAGACAAATTGCCCGAACGCAGCAGGGCCCAGAAGAAATCAAGAGACGAGCTGTCATTTAGGTCTTTTCCTTTATGAGGCTTCACTCGTTTGTACAAAAGAGTACAACACCACTCGGGGATTTAGGCAGCACTCAGGACTGTACCTTTGGGAAAGTATTCGCTTTGCATTTATCTTTGAAGGTGAGATGCCACCAAGGTGGACATTTCAAGTGATCTGGTGCAGTACATGCTCAAGATGGTGTCCTGGCAAGGTAGGCTGTGTTTGGGCTCCTGGGCCTATTCACTCCAGATTGTCTACTTCCTTCCTTCTTTCCTTACCCTTATTGTCTTCTTTCTTTTTCTTCATCTTCTACTTGTTGGGATGGTGTAGAAGGTGACATCTCCAGGAAAGGAACTGCCGAAGGGGGACTTTTAGCGAGATAGGGGACTCCTGGCTGTGGTAGGCCCAGAGCTGGAACTCAAGGCATTGGCGAGGTGGTGGCCTAAGCCTGTGGCAGCAGCGCCAGGGCCTCCTGGTTGCGGTAGGCCCGAAACAGAGCCTGCTAGTCACCAGCAAGGTGGCGGCAGCAGCAGCTCCTGGCTCTGGTAAGCCTGGAGCTGGGGGTCACCTGGTTGTCGTCAGGACAACGATGGCAGTGAAAGACTCATGGGGAGGGTTGGTCAGGGCAGGGCTCCTGGTTGTGGGGCGAGTGCAGGGTCAGCATGGGGACCTGGGAATCAGTGGCCTGTCGCTGAGGTGGGCCTGAGGCGTGGTTACTCCGATGCTGTTGGGTACAGAGCAGGCTTCCATTCAGTGCTGCTGGTCAGTGCTGCTGGTCAGTGCTGCTGGTCAGTGCTGCTGGTCAGCTGGCTCAGGGCTCAGAAGGAAGTTTTGTCTTCTTATTCTTAAAATATACAAAAGGCAACAGCTTATGGTGAGATTTGAAGGTTTTCACCCCATTCTACTGTGTTGTTCATTGTAGAATACAAGCGACGATAAATCATCATTTGTTCATCCATTCACACAAACATATGAATCTTCTCAGCTCCCTCGAACATCGTTCCTTGCATGAGGAGACCAAAACTGTATTCGAGATGTAGTCTCACCGATACCCTGTGAATCCTTACTTTTCTCATTGTGTGCTGCAGCACAGAAACAGACCCTTCGGCCCAACTCATCCATGCCAACCAGGTTTTCTAAATGAACGAGTCTCATTTGCCTGTGTTTGGCCCATGATTAATAGCTGAAAATGTGTTGCTGGAAAAGCGCTGCAGGTCAGGCAGCACCCGCCCTTCCTGATGAAGGGCTTATGCCCGAAACGTCGAATTTCCTGTTCCTTGGATGCTGCCTGACCTGCTGCGCTTTTCCAGCAACACATTTTCAGCTCTGATCTCCAGCATCTGCGGACCTCACTTTCTCCCCATGATTAATAGACTACCACAGGGACGACTTTTCCAAATTACTCAATTGGCGGTAAGGCGGTATACAAATGGAACTACTTTCCTCTCTTGCAGTTTCACAGAATACAGCTTCCTCTAAGCATTGGTACAATTTCTGAGATAAAACAGTGTTGGTTAAACACATTGAAAGTGACCAACCATCTCATCCAATAAGATACGGGGTTTAATCGTTCAATCACACTCCCTCAGTACCGTCACCGAGTCCCCCATTGTTGGTCTTTCTCCTAACGTTCAGTCTGCAGTAGAACTCATGCTAACTCTTCCATTGAGATCTCATTGGAAGAGCTTGTTTCTTGGAGAATAATGTCCATTTTCTCCTCCACTTTCCTGAAGAGACTGACTTGTTCAGATTTATTACCCAATTGGTGGCTCTTCACTTTGGCTCTTATGTCCTAACTGGGCCTGGTAGGTCAGGCCATCTGATCACCCAAGGCATCACAATCCAGCTCTGTACCTTTCCCACATCCTCAGGCCCGTCCCTGTCCATCGCGAGAGATGGGGGGAGGGGAGTGGTTACTTGGTAATGATTAGAATGACTGGGTCTTACCCTTTCCCACCTCAGGATCAATTGTGATCGCTTCATGATAGCCCACTGACCTCAGTTCAGAATAGGAGTGGATGCCAGGCGATGCCTTCAGTACCCAACTGGGCCTGCTTATCAGGGATACCATAATAGGCTCCACTCACAACAGCAGGTAAGGAACCAGGCACTCAGTGTTAAACCCAGACACCACCCAGCCCACCGTCTTCTCTTCACTGACCTGCAGTTTTTTGTGAGACAGCATTCAGAGCATAAATTATTCTCATCTGTGTCTCTGACTGCTTCAGACACTCCCTGTCTCTGTAACCTCCTCCAGCCCTACATCCCTCCCTATCTCTGTAACCTCCTCCATCTCTACACCCCTCCCTATCTCTGTAACCTCCTCCAGCCCTACATCCCTCCCTATCTCTGTAACCTCCTCCATCTCTACACCCCTCCCTATCTCTGTAACCTCCTCCAGCCCTACATCCCTCCCTATCTCTGTAACCTCCTCCATCTCTACACCCCTCCCTATCTCTGTAACCTCCTCCATCTCTACACCCCTTCCTATCTCTGTAACCTCCTCCATCCCTCCCTATTCTGTAACCTCCTCCATCTCTACACCCCTCCCTATCTCTGTAACCTCCTCCATCCCTCCCTATTCTGTAACCTCCTCCATCTCTACACCCCTCCCTATCTCTGTAACCTCCTCCATCCCTCCCTATTCTGTAACCTCCTCCATCTCTACACCCCTCCCTATCTCTGTAACCTCCTCCATCCCTACACCACTCGCTATCTCTGTAACCTACTCCATGCCTACATCCCTCCCTATCTCTGTAACCTCCTCCATCCCTACATTTCTCGTAATCTCCTCCATCCCTGCATCCCTCCCTATCTCTGTAACCTCCTCCATCTCTACATCCCTCCCTATCTCTGTAACCTCCTCCATCTCTACATCCCTCGAAACCTCCTCCATCTCTACATCTCTCCATATCTCTGTAACCTCCTCCATCCCTCCCTATCTCTGTAACCTCCTCCATCCCTCCCTATCTCTGTAACCTCCTCCATCTCTACACCACTCTCTATCTGTGTAACGGACTACTGGTGGGTCCGTGGCGGGTGGACTCCCTGCCGGAGGAGTTTCGGGGGTTCAGCTGGAGTACCACCCATCTCCTCTACCTGGGGGTCTACCTCAGCCCGACCGAGGAATCCTGGCCAGCCAACTGGCAGGAGCTGGAGGCCAAAGTCTCGGCTCGCCTAGGCTGCTGGACAGGACTGCTCCGAGTGCTATCTTACAGGAGCCGTGTGCTGGTCATAAACCAGCTGGTGGCTGCCATGCTGTGGTAACGGCTGGTCACTTTGGTCCCTCCTCCTGGCTTTGTCGCTGACATCCAGAGAACGTTGGTCGACTTCTTCTGGGACAAAAGGATGCACTGGGTCGCTGCGCAGGTTCTGAGTCTCCCTATTGTGGAGGGCGGTCAGTCGCTGGTGTGCGTCCGCACCCAGGTCGCGACCTTCCGCCTTCAGACCTTGCAGCGATACCTTTACGTCGAGCCTCCTCCTAGGTGGTGCGCCCTGGCGACGTATTTTTTCCGCCAGGTGCGTAACCTCAACTACGACACGCAGCTCCTGTTCGTCGACCGTGACGGTTTGTAGGTCGCCCTCAAAGTGCTGCCTGTCTTTTACCAGGACCTGATCACTGCCTGGAACATGGTCAAATCGCGCCGTGCCTACCCTCCGGCAGGAGTAGCGGCTGTCGTCAGGGAGCCGTTGCTCAGGAATCCGCACCTCCGTGCTCGCGGGTTCGAGTGGCTGTTGGAGGGGAGGGCCGTGGCGGCGAGGGTGACCAGGGTCGGGGACGTGCTGGGTGCCGGGGGCCTGGGCTGGACGTTACCGCAAGACATAAAACGGCGGTGCTCGGACCCGACGTAGTGCACCAGTTGGAGGACGCTCAGGTGTGCAGTGGGATCCCGTCCGCGCTCACCCCAGCCTGGACGGAATTTCACATTGGCCCCAAGGTCCCGTACTTCCCGCGGGAGCCTGTGCCCCACAACCTGAGCCACCTCCGGAATTTTAATTTTGTCCCATTCAAGGACGTTAAAAGGCTGGTCCTGTATCAACTGCTGCTGCACACCGTCCACCTCTTCTCCCTCATACACCGCCCGGACACGCCCTGGCGTGCCCATTTGCCACCGGGCGGTGGGGATCCCCAGTGGAGGGCCCTCTATGCAGGAGTCCTCCCCCTTTCTCTCGGGGATCTGGGGTGGAGGGTGCTGCACGCAGCAGTCCCCTGCAACCGCAGATTGCGGTGGTTCACGGACTCCCAGCCCAACTGCTTGTTCTGTGGCACTGTGGAGTCTGTGGACCATGTGTATATTGGGTGAGGGCGTTTGCACTCCCTCTTTGATTTTCTCAAAAACCTCCTCCTCTGTTTTTGGTTGCACTTCAGTCCCACACTCCTGATCTTCGGGCACCCGGGGCGGAGGAGGGAGGGCAGGTCTGAAGACCTCCTCGTGGGTCTGCTCCTGGGCCTGGCCAAACTGGCCATAAACAGGTCCAGGCAGCGGGCCGTGGAGGGGGTCGTGAGGGCCGACTGCCTGCCCCTCTTCCGCGGTTACGTTAGGGCCCGGGTGTCCTTGGAGAAGGAGCACACGGTGTCCACCAACACCCTGGAGTTGTTCAGGGAGAGGTGGGCGCCGCAGGGAGTGGAGTGCATCATTTCCCCCTCCAACTCTATTTTGATTTAGTCCCTGCCCTCCGCTTCACTGTTTGATCACACAGCATTGCCCTTTGATGAGAAGGGCACTGCTTGTCACTGGCCACTCGGGTGTTTTCCTTTCTTCCTGGTGGTGGAAATTGAATAAAGATTTGTACACCTTGTGTCTCTCACTGTGTCTCACACCTGCACACACACACCATGGGTGCTGGGGAAAAAATAAGCACTACCGCAGTTAGGTGGGAGTGTGGGGGTTATATAAAAAAAATATATAGGGTGAAGTCTTCGATGTGAAGGGCACTGCTTGTCACTGGACCACTTGGGTGTTTTCCTATCACTTGGGCTGGAAAGAAAGAAAAGGAAAAAAAAAATGCTGGGCCTAGCCAGTGATGCCCTCATCCTGAGAATAAATTTTAAAGATACACAGACTGGTGTGGGGCTTATTTTCCCTCCATGTACGAATGCTGGAAGAGTAATCAACACCTTAACCCTGTACCCTTGTGGCAGTTTGGTGCAGACCCTAATCTGTCTCTCACTGATGTGAGTCTAGAACCTTACTCCATGTAGGTCAGTTCCAGAGTCTGCCTTTCCCTCTGCTGGAGTACCTTATCCTCACCCTTCAGGCTGCACTTCACATTCAGAGTTGGTCCTTCCACTCCCGAAGCTCTATCCCAACCCCTGAGACAGGTTCCCAGGCTCTCAAACTGCATCCCAGCATCACTGGCAGATCTTCAGACTGGTCCTGAGCAACACCCAAAGTTCTGAGACTGTACCTGAGCATTACCCCAGATTTTGCGACTGTACCTGAGCATTACCGTAGATACTATTGACTGTACCTGAGCATTACCCCAGATTTTGCGACTGTACCTGAGCATTACCGTAGATACTATTGACTGTACCTGAGCGTTACCCCAGATTTTGCGACTGTACCTGAGCATTACCCCAGATTTTGCGACTGTAACTGAGCATTACCGTAGATACTATTGACTGTACCTGAGCGTTACCCCAGATTTTGTGACTGTACCTGAGCATTACCCCAGATTTTGCGACTGTACCTGAGCATTACCCCAGATTCTACGACTGTACCTGAGCGTTACCGTAGATACTATTGACTGTACCTGAGCGTTACCCCAGAATTTGTGACTGTACCTGAGCATTACCCTAAGTTCCATCTCTATATCTGAGGAATAGCCTGAATTCTGTGGCTGTGCCTGAGCTTTATCTCAGACTCTGACACCGGACTTGAGCAGTGCCCCAGATTCCGAGACTGTCGGTCTGGCTATTAGACTACAGCCTGAAACCGTAGCCCGGCATCGGCGGCTCCACCCTTGAGGAAGCGAACAGCCCCAGGGATGGAGGGGAGGAAAGCGGCAATCGAAGATATGATCCCTTCCCGATTATTTTCTTTCTCCAGATTATTAGCGAAACAACGTGTCATTTGTTCGACTCCTCAGTCAGCAGGGACAGGAGGGTTTCTGCCTGAACATTGCTGAAGGCCAGGACTGAAAATATCTTACCAGTGAGTCAGCAGTGCAGCATGTCAGATCATACAGCAAAGAGACAGTTGCATCAGCTCAATGCTGGCAACAGTACACACGATTTCTGCTGGACCCACCCTGTTTGTACATTTCTCCCCCCCCCGCCCCGGGCAGTTGGATAGCAAAGGAAAATATTCTGCTACAACTCTGCAAAATGCCTGTCCAATCCCTGAGCAAAGCTGCAGGATATCACCCTTCACGTAATACTTCCCCTGTAAAACATAGAGGCATAAAACCGCTCCGTACCAGAGAAATTTGCCTCACACCGATGTACATGAACGCACTCAGACACACACATAAACACTTGCATGGGCTCACTGTAACACACACACAACTGCATATGGACGCATACATGATATATAGACACACATATGATCATGGTTGCACGTGGCTAAATCACACACATAAACAAACATAAATCCACACATGTACGCACTCAGAGAGGTACAGACATGCAGACACTCACTCTGTCATACACATACACTCAAGCACAGAAATACACACACACATATCAACATCATTCTGCTTAAAACACACTTATGCAAAATCACACATATTCACATATGATCACATATATAGATACACGAACATATATATATAAACTCACACGCAAACATATAACATACACATAAGTACATATTCTGAAACAATAATATAGGGGCTTCAACATAAATGAACAATAAAAGTAAAGACACCATAGTCCGATAAAGCTGTCCTCTCATTAAAGAAAGAGATACACTCGCACACGCACGGGCACACGCACATGCACGCACGCACACACACACATGCACACACACACACACACGCAGACACACACATGCACACATACACACACACATGCACATACACGCAAACACGCATGCACACACACGCACACACACAAGCATACACACGCAAACGCACACAAAGGCAGACACACACATACGCATGCACACACATACATGCATGCACGCACACGCACACGCAGACACACACACACGCACGCAGACACACACACACCCACACATACACGCACACACGCATGCACACGCACACATACACGTGCGCACACACACACACGCACGCCCTCACACTCCGCTCCAGGCCCACTGGCCATCCCCACTCTGCTCCTGGCCATTGGCCATTCCCCAGCCCACTCCAGGCCCACTGGCCATCCCCACTCCGCTCCTGGCCACTGGCCATTCCCCAACCCACTCCAGGCCCACTGGCCGTTCCCACTCCACTCCAGGCCCACTGGCCGTTCCCACTCTGCTCCAAGACCTCTGGCCGTTCCCACTCTGCTCCAAGACCTCTGGCCGTTCCCACTCTGCTCCAGGCCCACTGGCCATCCCCATTCTGCTCCAAGACCTCTGGCCGTTCCCACTCTGCTGCAAGACCACTGGCCATCCCCACTCCACTCCAGGCCCACTGGCCATCCCCACTCCGCTCCAGGCCCACTGGCCATCCCCACTCCGCTCCAGGCCCACTGGCCACCCCCACTCCACTCCAGGCCCACTGGCCATCCCCACTCCGCTCCAGGCCCACTGGCCATCCCCACTCCACTCCAGGCCCACTGGCCACCCCCATCCCACTCCAGGCCCACTGGCCATCCTCACCCCACTCCAGGCCCTCTGGCTGTCCCCACTCCACTCCAGGCCCACTGGCCACCCCCATCCCACTCCAGGCCCACTGGCCATCCTCACCCCACTCCAGGCCCTCTGGCTGTCCCCACCCCACTCCAGGCCCACTGGCCATCCCCATTCTGCTGCAAGACCACTGGCCATCCCCACTCCGCTCCAGGCCCACTGGCCATCCCCACTCCGCTCCTGGCCACTGGCCATCCCCCACTCCACTCCAGGCCCACTGGCCATCCCCACTCCGCTCCAGGCCCACTGGCCATCCCCCACTCCACTCCAGGCCCACTGGCCATCCCCACTCCACTCCAGGCCCACTGGCCATCCCCCACTCCACTCCAGGCCCACTGGCCATCCCCACCTCACTCCAGGCCCACTGGCCACCCCCATCCCACTCCAGGCCCACTGGCCATCCCCACCTCACTCCAGGCCCACTGGCCATCCTCACCCCACTCCAGGCCCACTGGCCATCCTCACCCCACTCCAGGCCCTCTGGCTGTCACCACCCCACTCCAGGCCCTCTGGCTGTCCCCACCCCACTCCAGGCCCACTGGCCATCCATGCTCTGCTCCAAGACAATTGCAGAAGAGAAAAGAAAAAGGAAGAGAAAAGGAAGCACAAGAGAGAGAAAAAAAAACTTAAGGAAGGAGATGGGATGGACCGACCCAATGAGCACTGGCAGGAACTCCCTACTCAGTCACCATCGATATCCGACCAAAACTGTCTTTGCTTTACACTTTAAAAGCCATGGCTTGCACCTGCAGCTGAAACAACGATAAACTCTCTTTCTTCATTTTCAAAGTGGGGTTTGATTGCAGAGAACAGAAAGACAGTTCCTGAGCTGGCAGTGACCATACCACTCCGCTCTGCAAAACAGAAATATTGTTTATACTCGAGTACTAGTCGATCTCGTGTAAAAGTCGACCCCCTAGTTTTAGCCAAATAACCTGGAACTTTCCATATATCTCACCATTTATGAGTCAGTGTGCAGGCCATCACGTCCCACTCCAGCTTTCCAGTCTTCTGCTTGTTCAATCAGCTGTGTAAACAATGCTGACAATGAGCAGCACCTTTACTTGCTTTTCCAATACAATGGCGGCGATCCTTGTGGAATCCTGGCGTTGGAGATGGCCTGGTGACGTCACCGCTTGATAATTAATCAACAAACCCATGTAATATCCTGCAGACCTGGTCTGAATCCCCCACTGGTGGAATTTGAATTCAATAAAATAAACCCTGGAATGAAGAGACCAATGATGATCGTGACCCTTTTCAGAGATTCTCAACAACAATGTGAAAGCAGTCCGTACTGGGCCCACAAAGAACATCCCACCACGTAACCCTGCACTTGCCATGATCAATCTACTTAACCTGCACATTTCTGGACTGTGGGAGAAGACCAGTTACAAACCCGCACTGACACAAAGAGAACGGGTAGCCTCCACACAGACAGTTGCCTGAGGGTGAAATTGAGCCCCTGGTGCTAGAAGGCAGTGTGAGCCACAGTTCTGGCCTGTTGTCAATAGTTCGGGAGAAAATCAACTGGTTTAGGGAAGGAAACTGCCATCCTTACCTGCCCGGGCCTACATGTGACTCCAGACCCACAGCAATGTGGTTGACGTTCAACTGCCTTCTGGGTAATTAGGGATGGGCAATAAATACTGGGCCGAGCTAGAGATGTCCACATCCCACAAATGAATAATTAAAAATTCTCCCTCATTTCAACCTGTAATTTTGCAAAACACAAATTTAAAATAAATAGTCTTTACAAATGCAGAAATGTAGAGCTAAATTCTCAGGCAAGATGGAGAGCTGACTCGACAGCTCCTTGCTTATAAGTAGCTCAGATGTGCTGGACCGTACTGAGGTAGGATGGAGCAATGATGTGACGGTGCATTGTGGAAATGAGAATTCATCTGGAAGGGCAACGTAACCATGGTGACATGGCCCACCTCCTGATTCAATACCAGGTACTGCCATAAGCTTTACATTGCTAGGTTTGGGACTTTCCTAGCTCGCTGCTCCTCAATCATGTAACGTGGTTCATGGAAACTGACTGTTACTTGGCTCCTGACTGATTCCAGGTCAGTCTTTCCTGATGTACTTCCTGATGAAGGGCTTATGCCCGAAATGTCGTTTCTCTTACTCCTCGGATGCTGCATGACCAGCTGTGCTTTTCCAGCACCACTCTCTTAACTCCGATCTTCGGATCCCTGACTGATTCCGGTCCCTGACTGACTCCAATCCCAGACTGACTCCAGGTCTCTGACTGACTCCAGATCCCTGAATGATTCCAGATCTCTGACGGACTCCGATCCCTGACTGACCCCAATCCCTGACTGATTCCGGTCCCTGACTGACTCCAG
>NC_083408.1:31764735-31769735 GCF_020745735.1 Hemiscyllium ocellatum | reverse complement strand
GCCACACCTCAGTCCCTGAGGCTGCCGTTTCCCCCATCATTGAGCACTGCTCCTCAGTTCCTTTTGCACTGTACCTGGGCTCCTAAATACAGCCAGGCGAAAGTGAGGACTGAGGGTGCTGGGGATCAGAGTTGGGAGCGTGGTGCTGGAGAAGCACAGCAGGTCAGGCAGCATCCGAGGAGCAGGAGACTCGACATTCCAGGCAAAAGCCCTTCATCAGATACAGCTCTCTAGCGCAGTGACTGTGACCTCCCTCACTCCTCACATGTAATTTGAGACAGTCTCTTTTCTCTTACTGTTGCCTGTGGTCAGTTCCATCCCCCGTGACTGTTATGATTCTCATTGGGATCTGGGATACATTGTCTGATGATCCGGTGAAGCTTTTGAAAGAGAGTTGGAGCATTAGGATCCCGGAGGAGGAGAGAGGCATTGGGAGCCTGAGAACTGAAACAGCGGAGGGTTCACAGGTCAGACTCTCACTGACAAGACCAGCTTCAGCAATTTGAGGTTCTGCCTCCTCAAACGTTCAGTCGACCTTCTTGTCATCGGGCGTCGAGAAGATCATCTGCACACTTTTGTGTTTTACAACTGCCCCGCTCCCTGGAATTAACTGAGCTTCCCAATTGCTGTCTGCTCAATGGAGGTGCCTCACTCTTCAGATCCTCCACAACATGACAGGCATGCAGCTGGCGCTTGGGTCACCCGGCCTCCACGCCTGGCTTCCTCCTTCCCGGAAAACATTGCCAATTTGTTTTTTATTATTTTTGTTTTTACTTTAGCTGTCAGTCTACCCCTGCAGGACACCTCACCTTCAGGTAAGCCTGGTGCTGCTCCTGGCACGGCCTCCTGCACTCTGCATTGAACCAGAGCTGACCCCCTCCCCGGTTGAGTGGGGGGGATATGTCGGGCCATTACAGGTCGTGCTGGAATCCAATTCTGCTGCTATTGATAACCTCCTACACGCCCAGTCTTGAGCTGTTAGATCTGCTCGGAGTTCACATCATTTCGTACAGTGATAGTGACACACAACACAATGGAGTGAATCTTTTGTTTTGTTGATGGGGCTTTATTTTCACAATGATTATGAGGTGGCCACTTGTACTGATATCATCGTAAACAGATGAACCTGCAACAATTGGCTGGTAAGGGTGAGATCAAGTAGGGTGTTCTCTCTGGTTAGCCCCCTCCGACTGGCCACAGGCCCACTCTGGCACGGATGTTCTTCAGAGTTCAGTCAGAACCCGCGCCCGAAATCCAGCCTCAGTGCTCCTTTCAGGTGGCATTCTGCATGGAGATGCACTTATTCATCAGCCAAGGTGGGGCTGACAGAGTCTTTCAGTTATAATCAGCAGGAGTGTTCCTTGCCCATTGTTTGACCCGATGCCATGAACATAGAACATTACAGCACAGTACAGGCCCTGGGGCCCTTGATGGTGCGCCAACATGTGAAACCAATCTGAAGCCGATCTATCTTACACTATTCTATTATCATCCATTTGTTTATCCAATGACCATTTAAATGCCCTTAAAGGTGGTGATACTACTACTGTTGTAGTCAGGGCATTCTACACCCCTACTATTCTCTGAGTAAAGAACTAACCTCTGACATCTGTCCCATATCTATCATCCCCCAGTTGAAAGCTATGTCCCCTCATGTAACCATCACCATCTGAGGAAAAAGCCTCTCCCTGTCCACCCTATCTAACCCTCTGATCATCTTGTATTCCTGTATCAAGTTGCCTCTTATCCTTCTTCTCTCTAACGAAAACAGCCTCAAGTCCCTCAGCCTTTCCTCCTAAGACCTTCCCTCCATATCTGCCAATGTCCTGGTAAATGTCTTCATGAGGTCTGGTGTCAATGTTGAATGATTCTGGGAGCAACTCCCTGTTGGCTATATCTCACTCTGTCACCAGCTTTGGTCAGTCCGGCCTGGCAGTGGGACCGGACATAACCAGGGAATGGTGATTGCGAAGATGGTGTCAGGGACACTGCCCAGACGGAATGGTTCCGTGACTGTGTCCGGCGGTTACTTGACAGGTCTATGGGAGAACTCTCCCAGTTTTGATTTGATTTGACTTATTATTGTCACATGTACCTAGGTGCAGTGAAAAGTTTTGTTTTGCGCGCAGTACAAACCGTACAAAGATCACAGGGTGATTGAACAGAGCGAGGAATACAACGTTACAGCTGCAAAGAAGGTGGGCGAAAAGTAAGATAAACATTAGATTTGGAAGTTTGAGAGGTCCATTTAGAACTCTAATAACAGCGGGGAAGAAGCTGTTCTTGAATCTGTTGGTGCGGTGTTTAAGCTTCTGTATCTTCTGCCCAATGGAAGAGGTTGGAAGAGATTATAACCGGAGTGGGAGGGGCCTTTGATGATGTCGCTGCCTTCCTGAGGCAGTGGGAAGTATAGATGGAGTCAGTGGCTGGAAGGTGGGTTTGTGTGATGGACTGGGCTGTGTTCACGACTCTCTGTAGTTTCTTACAGTCCTGGGCAGAGCAGTTGCGTACCAAACCGAGATGAATCTGGATCTCTCGGGTGCATCTATAAAAGTTGGTGACTGTCCTTATGGACATGCTAAATGTCCTTCTCTTCAGGATTGACACGAGAGAGATGTGCCATTATCGCTTCCACTGCTTGGGCTAAGGTCTGATGTCTCTCTGGTTTAATTCATTTTCAATTTTTTGTAAGTGGGTCAAGAAATCTTAGGTGGGGTTGGGGGGGGGGGGCGTGGGAGGGCAATCTTAGAGGAGAAAATAGTACAGACTGCAGAAGACCTGACCATAATTCTGGAGCAGAGAGGGAAGGGAAGAGAGAGAAAGGGAGGCACACAGGAAGTCAACAAGGGAAGGGGATTAGGGTCGAAGAACGATTGCAGTGAGGCCTTGGAGGAAGTTTGTGGGGGCTTGTGATCCTCAGAGATAGTGGTGCACAGGGCAGAGTGGTGGGTACATACAAACCAGATCTGTAGCAGTCAAGTAGGACATAAGGGCTGCAGCTTATAAGTGTGTGTCTCAATCACATTCCAGGGATTCAACATGGAATGCTAGCAGAGCATTACAGAACTGGCCTTTGTAGTTCTCCCAGTATCAGAGGGAGGGTGAGCCTGTGTCGAAGGTTCAGCCACAGTGGTTTACACTAATGTATCACTTTGAGAAGCCCGTGGTTACTATCTGAAGGGAATCAGGCCTCAACACATATCACTTAATTGGACAGGACCTGGGCCAGGCATCGGTCCAACCCTTAGATGGAATTGATCACAGCTCGCCCAGTCACACGCACCTTTCCCGTTTGATGCTGGTCAGTCTGCAGAGAAAGATGACAGAGCCAGTCTGCAATACGTACTAAAAACAGGCCAGAATCCAATGGCATTAGCCGCAGGGGACAATACTGGGCTGCATTTATCACGTTAAGAGAAAAAGCCTTGTTACCTGTTGTTATACTTTGTTCATACTTTCTGCACATCATGTTACAAACTGTGAGTATTTTTTTGGCTGCTGGATCAGGAGCTGGTGAGGGAGATTTGAATGAGCCACTCCTTTACTCAGGCCTTCATTGTACCAAGGAACCCACTCCCTCCTCCAATTCCTCATTGAGTGGGACCTCATGCTACCCCTGGCAGAGAGAAGGAAGCCAAGCGGGAGGGATTAATTGGCCAGGAGGCCAGGACTCAGGATCCAGACGAGGGGTGTTGGCTATCTGCTACAGGTATGTGTTCCAAATGTGAAAGGCAGGTGGAGCTTTCCAACAGAAAGAGTCGCAAGGCCCTGTTGACCGTTCATTACAAGGCCAGCTCGCCAATGTTGAAGTTCCCCTTCCAGTTAAGTTCTTCCCAGTTGGAGAACACATGCAAATAGACAGCCAGCTGCACAAAAAGAGGGGTGCATCTCGGAGGTAGGCGCTGCCGTGGATTTCGGGGTAAGGAAAAATCAGTTTGTCACGTCTATGATATTGACTGAGATCTGCTCAAGCCTCATAAAGGTTGGAGAAGGGAGGGACAGTGCCCTGGTATAAGACAGGAAGAGTGTCCATTGCAGGCTGCTAGGGTGCTCAGAGACCAACAGTTGAAAGGTAATCATTGTCAGTCATTGGTGTAGTCATCTCTTTGTTCCGTGGAGGACTTTTCAGAGCAGAGCTTGACAGAGAGAGTTGATTCTAATAGATGGACGGGGAGGAGGGGTCACTGACATCCAGGAATGAATCTTCAGATTTAAGAGGTATAGTTAGTAAGATTGCAACTGACACCAAAATTGGAGGTGTAGTGAACAGTGAAGAAGGTTATCTTATAGTACAACAGGATCTTGATCAGATGGGCCAATAGGCTGAGAAGTGGCAGATGGAGTTTAATTCAGATAAATGCAAGGTGCTGCATTTTGGGAAAGCAAATCTTAGCAAAACAAGATTGCTGAACAAAGAGACCTTGAAGTGCAGGTTCATAGCTCCTTGAAAGTGGAGTCGCAGGTAGATAGGAGAGTGAAGAAGCATTTGGTATGCTTGCCTTTATTGGTCAGAGTATTGAGTACAGGAGTTGGGAGGTCATGTTGCGGCTGTACAGGACATTGGTTAGGCCACTGTTGGAATATTGCGTGCAATTCTGGTCTCCTTCCTATCGGAAAGATGTTGTGAAACTTGAAAGGGCTCAAAAGATTTACAAGGATGTTGTCAGGGTTGAAGGGTTTGAGCTATAGGGAGAGGCTGAACAGGTGAGGGCTGTTTTCCCTGGAGCATTGGAGGCTGAGGGATGACCTTATAAAGGTTTACAAAATCTTAAGGGGCATGGATAGGGTAAATAGGCAAAGTCTTTTCTCTGGGATGGTGGAGTCCAGAACTAGAGGGCATAGGTTTAGGGTGAGAGGGGAAAGATATAAAAGAGACCTAAGGTGGAACTTTTTCATGCAGAGGCTGGTACGTGTATGGACTGGGCTGCCAGAGGATGTGGTGGAGACTGGTACAGTTGCAACATTTAAGAGGCATTTGGATGGGTATATGAATAAGAAGG